>NC_143522.1:38414134-38714134 GCF_031878675.1 Megascapheus bottae | reverse complement strand
CAAGCATGAGCCACCAGTGACTGGCCAGAAAGTTTATAACAGACTGAAATCCAAGAAGCTTAACAAGAGATCCTTAAATATTTATCGGAAAGAAAATGCAGCCAGATGCAACTGAAAAAGGCAGTATAAACTTAATAGGCCTTTAATTCCAAAATGTTCCAAAGTAATCAGGCTAAGAAACCTTATAAAAGTATATCTGTAGTAAGAAAGCACTGAGCATCCAAAGGATGTGACTGGAATCGCGAAGAACATTCCTAAACTCTGAGTCCTACTCAAAGACCTTCTACTTGAACTGACTAAATTTCAGGACAGGTGTGGACCAGGGATTCCTGAAGGCATTTCACCTCTTCCCCACATCTTTGGTACAAGCCACGTTGTACAGAACCTTGGTATCCTGTCAAATCGTCAAGTGACAGCATCTTCAGATTAATACCTCCTGAGAGGTATTCCACTAAGCAACTCTTGAATTTCTGACCTACAAGACCTGAGACAATGTTATTTTAGCTCTCTCTCTCTCTTTTTTTTTTTTTGGGAGGGGAGGGTAACTTATTAGATCTCTAAAACCCACACAATGAATTATTTCCCAAATACCATGCCAGGAAGGTATCTATCCAGATAGATAAGCTCAGAAATTCCTTCTACTAGATGAGGACTTCCATAGTCCAAATTCCTTCCAGTAATGTCAGAGTTAAAGGGTTCCGCTGTAGGTAGCATCCATCTCATCTTTTAAACTACTTTGGCAGTCTTTTTGTTTTGTCTTTTGACAGTACAGACAGGGAATTAAAGGCCTTACACTTGACAGGCAGACACTCTTACCGCTGAACCATGCCTCCAGTCCTGTGTTTTGCTGGATATTTTCATGATAGGGTCTTGTTTCTTTCTTAATGAGTATGCACAATCCACCTATGTTAGGCTTCCCACTATAGCTAGGATAACAGGTGCACACCAACTTACCCAGTTCTCCTTTGAAGAGGGTCTTACACACTTTCCTACTCAGATGGCCTCAAACACTGATCTTTCCAACCTCAGCCTCCTAAGTAACTAGGTCGAACCCCCAGCATTTGGCAGTCTTTATTATATTCAATACATCTAAATTGTACATATTTCCAAGGGGCTACAATGAAAATAAACACTTAAAATGAAGTCTTTTCAATCTAATCAGACTTTATATTAATCACCCTTATCTAATTGACTTTTATGGTAGTCACTTCCACAGTTTACTGCTATCTTTTGGAAGCCTGTAACATAACTACTTATGTTTTACAACCAAGGAATAGGAGCAAATTTACATGCATTTATTTATTTATTTATTTATTTTTTTGTCTGTTGTGGGGCTTGAACTCTGAGCCTGGCATTGTCCCTGAGCTCTTGAGCTCAAGGTTAGCATTCTACCACTTGAGCCACAGCACCACTTCCAATAGGCACAAACTTAATAGTTCTTTTTATTTTTCATTGTATATGCCATATCTTTACCAACACACAAAGATAATCTTGCTTAAGAAAAATATTATGTATCAACTACCTATGTAGATGATACAGATACATATATGTACGATATACTGCTTCATTTGGAAGACTACAGACATATTTCTAGAGCAATTATTCTGGAAAAACGGATTTTATAAAGATGGTATCTTACCTTCAGCAGAATAATGATACGACAGATGCGGATGAATTTGTTCACTGCTTTTAGCCTTTTCTAGAGAAAATTCTGAATCATCAAAAGTTAAACTCAATTTACTTTTGAAACTTTGTAGATCCCTTTTTTCCTTATTGAAATCTAGTGTCTTAAGAATATTCTTCCTTATTTTAGAAAGTGAGTTCAACGCTTTTGATTCAGAAAGTGGTGTACTCATAACTTTTTCTCCGACTGGCAAGGAAAACTTACCAAAACGAGGAGACATAAATTCTGGATACTTTGCTGCATCCACTGGAAAATATACAATATCTGGACTATGAATATCTTCCCCTGCTATAGTAGGTGTGGGTCCACATTTTTCAACATAATCTCCATGTTGATTTGAAACATAATTTGCATTCCCGATCTCCTGAACACATGAAGTCTTTCTATACAGATCACATGAAAGCCCACTGTTAGTCCCATCTGAGGCATGTTCTACTATTTCATCATCAGATTCTGGACTATGAAACCCTAAATCAAAGGTAACAGAAAATAACTCCCTCGAGCAATCAAAAACATGTTCTTCTTTCTTTGGTGTTTTCACATGTTTATCTTCGAAATTTTCATGAGATTTCCCACTGTTGGTATCACAGATAATTGGATCTTGGGAATCAGAATCATCACCAAGCAGTAGCTCATC
Organism: Megascapheus bottae; assembly: GCF_031878675.1. NCBI lineage: Eukaryota > Metazoa > Chordata > Mammalia > Rodentia > Geomyidae > Megascapheus > Megascapheus bottae. Next base: position 38,711,813 of record NC_143522.1, on the reverse strand, counting down.
AGAAATTAAAAAATGAGAGACTGGAGTCATTTCATTAACAGGTATTTCCTCTGAAACACATGAAGATTTGCCCTTGCCATTTACAGGAGAAAGATGAGTATCATTAAACACTTCATTATCATCTTCATATAGTAGCAAACTCTGGTCAGACGGGGATACTGGGCAATCATTGTTATCAGCATCCTGCAAACTCTTTGCAGGTTCTACATGCATTCCACCATGACTATTAGATATCGAACTTGCATTTTTAAGATTTTTGTGTATTTTGTCATTACAGTCATGGAAACATGAATTGTTGGAGGTCCAATCATTAGTCATACCAAAAACAGAACTTTTTACAGGAGGATGACTAAGTTTATCTGAATCTAATTCTAAATTTTGTTGAGAATCTTTCACAGCATGCACCACCACAGAAATGGACTTAGGATTTTGTAAATGCTCTTCATATGGTACAGAATGCAAATCTTCACTTGTAAAACTTTTAGCAATATCATATTCCAAGTCAGATAGTTCACTAAGAGGTGGGGGAGAATGAGATAAAAATCTATCCACATTAGCTAGAATCTCTGTAGTAAATGAGTAACAAATATCAAATTGCTCGCCTGTCCTCATAGCAAAAAGCTCTTCTTCAGATGAAAGATGTAAGTTAGACAGCACAGATTTCTCATCACTGAAACTGTTATAACCAGAATCTAAAAGGCTTCCTGCAAATGACGTGGCTGGTTTATTTACAAACTGGCATTCCACTGATGACACACCTAGATGATTAGCACATGTTTCAGTAATACCATGTGAACCTAACGTTCTTTCACCATTTGGTACATCTACCTGAGAAACAACTGCAACAGTAAAATTGGTGTCAGTATTTAAAAAATGCATATCATCTATCTTCTTTTTATGTTCATCTTTTTCCATTTCTTTCCAGGATGTTTTCTTCAGAGAATCACTACTTTGGGTATGGGTTTGTTTAAAAATTTCACCATGTTCTTCATTAGGTTCTACCACTGAGAACAAACTGCCTTGATTCACCTTCCGGATTAGTGAAGATTTCTTGTGAGTAGTAATTGTGCCATTAGCAAGATTAAAACATTCATTTCTAGGAATGTTAAATGCTGAACTAACATCTTCCATCTGTAAGTAAGATTGGATTTCTAGTTCATAGCTGCTTTCACCCTGTAAAAAAGGAATATGAAATCTTAAAAGATGAGTTTTACTTTATATATTAAAATATTTTATACTATATTATACAAATTACTTTCTTGGAAACCTTAAAAATAATTCTGGCAAAAAAAAAAGGCACTGTGAACATATCATGCTACCTTGAAATAAATTTTTCTTTTTACCCCAAGTATTCTCAATACACAGAAGACCCATGATACCTATTCATATAAACACCATGCTAATAGACATAGGAATTATATATGATGTGATAAAATATAAATGCCTTCTTTTACTTCTAACACTTAATGGAGCAATTATTCTAACTTCCTAAAAACATATATTAAAGAAATGAAACATATGTTTAATTTATTCTCACAAAAGTTTTTCAGAACACCCACAATAATAGTACTGAATGTCTACTTAGCCATAGCTTTGAATATATTTCTTTTTTTTTTTTTTTTTTGCCAGTCCTGGGCTTGAGCTCAGGGCCTGAGCACTGTCCTTGGTCTTTCTCAAGGCTAGAGCTCTACCTCTTGAGCCTCAGCACCACTTCCAGCTTTTTTCTGTGTATGTGGTACCGAGGAATCGAACCCGGGTCTTCGTGCATGCTAGGCAAGCACTCTACCACTAGGCCAAACTCCCGGCCCTTCTTTTTTTTTTTTTTTTAAAGTATCCAACCAGGAATTCTTAGTCTACTTTAAGTCTACTTCTATCTGAGCCACTAAGCTAGAGCAAGCAATCTTTACTCTTTTCCTCCCTAAAAGGGCTACTTTGGTCCGAGTTCTGACTAAAGTCAGCAATATTTATCTCTTTAGTAGTCATTATGTTCTACATACACAAATATTTTTGTTTATCAATGTGGCCACAGTACTTTGAACCAAAGCATACAACACAGAATCATTCTGTAAGCAAGCAAATTTGATGTCATATTTTCCTGGGATCTACAACTATTTAATTTAAATGTTTTCATAAATGATAGCTGAAAAAAAATAGCACCTGTAATTTACTGAGCATCTGTTATGTGCTAGTTACTGTTTAAGTTATATATATATATATATATATATATATATATATATATATGGAGAGAGAGAGAGAGAGAGATGGCAAGTCATCTACTTCTCACAGCCCTATAAATTAGGTATTACCATTATTTGTATTTGATAGACCAAACAGCATGGAGAAGTAACTTACAAACACACAATTAATAAGCGCTGACACTGGAATTCCAGTCAAGGGTTTGACTTTCACACTTATAATATGGTCACTATTTTGACTCTCTCAAGAAATCAACTGCTCAAGATATCAGATTCCTTGCTGAGTACTGGTGACTTACACCCATCATTCTAGTTACTCAGGAAGGTGAGATCTGAGGATCACAGTTTAATGCCAGCAGGGGAAGGAAAGTCCCTGATACTTTTTTTTTTTCCTCTGAGTACCAGGGCTTGAATTCAGGGCTTGGGCACCATCACTGGGTGTTCTCTAGGCTAGAGCTCTTCTACGTGAGTAACAGTACCACTTTCAGCTTTTTCTGTGTATGTGGTACTGAGGAACTGAATTCAGGGCTTCAGGGCTTCATGCATGCTAGGCAAGCACTCTACCACTAGGCCACACTCCCAGTCCCCTGATACTCTTAACTCTTTAAGTAACTACTAGAAAGCCAAAAGTGGAGCTGTGGCTAAAAATGGTAGAGCATTAGCCTAGAACAAAAATTCAGGGACAGAGCAGGTGCGGTAGCTCACACCTGTAATCCTAGCTACTCAGGAGGCTGAGGTCTGAGGATCAAGGTTCAAAGCCAGCCCAGCACCTGAGACTCTTATCTCCAATTAACCTCTAGAAAATAGGAAGTGGGGCTTGGCTCAAGGGTAGGGTGGTAGCCTTCAGCTGAAGAGCTCGGGGACAGTGCCCAGGCCCAGGGGTAGGGTGGTAGCCTTGAACTTAAAGAGCTCAGGGACAGTGCTCAGGCCTAGTTCGAGCCCCATGACCCACACATACACAGAAAAATTCAGGGACAGTACCCAGGCACTGAATTCAAGCTCTACAACAGACAAAGGAAAAAAAAAAGATCAGCAATTCCCCAAACTAACACCAAGATGCAATACACAGCAAACGATATGCATGACATGGAGATATTACAATAAATCTCAAACAAGAATCCTAGGTTAGGAAGAAAAATAGTTTCTACAAATAATTTTATATATTAAAATTTTGACAAATGGCATTCTTGACATTCTTCTGACGGATGGCATAATTAAGTCTATTTTTAAGACAGAAAATAAATTCCTTATTGAGATTACATGAATCTCTACTGAAAAAATATTTCTAGCTATCATTATTTCTAGTAATTTTATACCTTAAAATTTCAAATTACTAGGAAGTGAGAACAGAAGAGACAGTGATGCATATAATAGTAATCCTTCTGTACATCACCTTTATATTAACAAATAAAAAACCTTCGCATTAAGAATTCAAGGGTAATTATTCTAGTGTCATTATATCATTCCAATAAAGGAGAGTAAACAGTGAAGTCTTACCTCTTCGTGTCTCATTCTTTCTATCATCTGCATAATGTGTACATAGTGTTGGCATCGATCTGAATGGTCTACCTGATGGGTAGGCAGAAGGTGATCCTGCCACACTCTCCACTCAGACAGAGACAGCTGATGAACTCCCGCAGCTGGTGTTTCACTCTGCATTAACTGTTTTGTTTTTATAATTAAAAGAATATATACATAAGAACACTGAATACATAAATACTGAAATTTCACAAACTGATTTTTTAAAAAAATAATTAATATACAGACAATAATCCTAACATCCATATTTTAAATCCATCACAAGTGATATCTAAGGAGGCAGAAGGGCAAAATTTTATAATATAGAAAGGTATCTTTTTAAAGTGAAATTTTTATTTCTTGATTTACTGATTGACTAATTTTTTGCCAGTCCTAGGGCTCAAACTCAGGGCCTGGGCCCTTTGTGCTCAAGGCTAGTACTCTAGCACTAGAGGCACAGCTCCACTTTTGCCTTTCTGTTGGTTAACTAGAGGTTAAGAGTCTTCTAGACTTGCCAGCCTAGGCTATCCTTGAATCATGATCCTTAGATCTCAGCCTCCTGAGTAGCTAAGATCACAAGCATGAGGCACTGGCACCTGGCTAAAAATTTTTTTTTTGCCAGTCGTGGGCTTAAGCTCAGAGCCTGAGCACTGTCCTTGGACTTTGTCAAGGCTAGAGCTCTACCACTTGAGCCTCAGCACCATTTCTGGCTTTTTTTTTTTCTTTCTATGTATGTGGTACTGAGGACTCAAACCCGGGTCTTCGTGCACACTAGGCAAGCACTCTACCACTAGGCCAAACTCCCGGCCCTAAAATTTTTATTTTTAAAAACTGACATATAAGTTACAATTTGACCATATTCCTGTTTATATAGTTCCATGTTAAGAGACTATATATAAGAAAATATATTTGGCTTCAAAAGTACTACTTTGTTAGATATAGACCTCACAAGATAACAAGTAGATATTCACAATCTCTTGATACTGAAACTCTTCATACCTGAACTGTATCAACATTCGTGACAATAAAATATTCATTTTTTATTACTCCTAAACCTACTGAATAATCATTTTAAAGACCTTCTGAAAACATGTTCAACTCACGGATCTGTTTTCTTCATCTTGCAAAGATGGAAAATGAACTTGGGGCAAGGCTATTTTCTTAATTCCATCACTGTCTTTTAATCTATATAGTCTGTTCCATAATTTAAATTCTTCTTCTGTTAAGAAGCAATCTTTACTTGAATTATTATGCCTCATTCCTGCAAATTGAAATAATTGATAAAGGTCAAAATATCTGCAAAACAAAAGACATACAATATAAACTCAGTCTACTTGTTTATATGCATTTACGTCTGCTAAACCACTGGTTCCATTTCTATACAATTTGTCAAGCTGAGGACATGACTCAGTGGTATAGTGCTTGTGTAGCATGCACAATCTTGAGCAAAAAAAAATCAAATGAATTATGACAACAAAAAAACCCTAAAATATGCCTGTATAAAAAAGTACAAAATAAATACTCAGTTATAGATAGAATGCAAGTAGTAGAACACTAGCTGACTGAGAAAGCAATTAAGTAAGCAAGAGGTTCTAAGTACCAAGACTAGAACAAATTAAAAAAAAAAAAAAAAGTTAAGAGATAGGCAGTTTGGCCTGGTATAGAATGCTTGCCTAGCATTCATGAAGACGCAGGTTCGATTTCTCTGTACCACATACATAGAAAAGCCGAAAGTGGTTCTGTGGCTCGAGTGGCAGGGCACTAGCCTTGAGGAAAAAGCCCAAGGACAGTGCTCAGGCTCTGAGTTCAAGCCCCACGACTGGTAAAAAACAAACACAAAGCTTCCTTACTCTCCCTGTAGGACTTGTGCCGCACACCCCGAGTGGCCTTCTCTGACTCAAAGACACCATGAGTGATGTACATTTTGTGTAATTTGGGGTTGACATCGTCAGGAACCATGCGAGGACTTTCTTGATAAAAATGAAGGATCTGTCTGCTACCTAAAATAGCTTTATAAATACTTCTTTTGTTGGACTGACTCTGGTTGTAAGTCTGCAAAGACAAATGCAAAATGGCACATTTCATTACTTCAATAAAGATCAATCAGCAATAAAGTAATAATTATATAATTTGGGGTTATTGTAAAGATACAATTAGATCTTGATTTATGTAATTATTAGAAAATAGAATTCCTATTACCTCTAATTTTAATATCAATAAACTATGAAATTATTCTTTGATGAAAATCCTTAAAAACCTATTATAAAGCATATCTTAGTAACTACAGTGCATAAAGAAAACTGAGGTTATTATTACATCACTTTTTGAATGTGGTTGATATTTACACATTTGATAATTAATATAACTAAAGGTTTGGTGTTGTTTCTTTGTTACTACTCTCTTATTTCCCCAGTGCCCTCTCTCTTCACTTCCGCTTCTTTCATTGTATGCAGCAAAAGTATACTCTCTTTAAAGGACACTGACCAACTTAAATAAAATTCTGAATCCAAACACTTACAGAGTACACACTCATTAACTGTAGGTCGTTATTACAACTGTAGAGATAGAAAGATTACTCTCATTTCCACTAACTGATAATGTATGATCTTCTATTAGGATCATTTTATGGTTAAATTAGATGTTACACACAAATACATTACAACTTTATGACCAGTATTAGGGACAACAACTCATTTTTCAGATTGACGTAAAGGGTGTTGCAAATTTTTTTTTTATTGTTGGGTAATGTACAGAGGGGGTATAGTTACATTTATCAGGTAGTGGGTGCATTATTTATCAAACATTGGTACCCCTTTTCTCATGTTTTTGTAAACATTTTTAAAAGTACAACAGCTGAAGGAAAAAAAAAAAAACTTTTGATGTGAAACTAAACACTTCACCACCAAATTGTCCTAATAGGTCATAATAGTATTTTAAAGCCAAATTGCTCATGCTTGTAATCCTAGCTACATAGAAGGCTAAAGATTATGGTTCAAAGCCAGATAAGGCAGGAAAATTTGTAAGACTCATCTCCAATTAGCCATGGGGGGGGTGGGGGAGGGAGGGAGGAGGTGTGTTAGAAATGGAGGTATAACTGAAGTGATGGAATGCCAATCTTGAGAAATAGCTGGGTGCTGGTGGCTCACACCTGTAATCCTAGCTACTCAAGAAGCTAAGATCTGAGGATCCCCATTCAACGCCAGCCTGGGCATGAAAATCCATGAGATTTTTATCTCCAGTTAACCACTAGAGAATTGGTAGTGGCACTGTGGCTCCAACACTAGAGCACTAGCATTGAGCTGAAGAGCTCAGAGACAGTGCCCAGGCCCAGAGTTCAAATCCCATAACTGGCACAAAACCAAAACAAAACAAAAAAAAACCTTCAGGTACAATGCCCAGAGTTCAAGCTCCAGGACCAAAACGTAAGAGTAAAAAGCTAATACACCAGTAAAACAAACTCAAAACAGTATTATGGATATCATAATATTTAGAAATTTCATTCATAGAAGACTGTAACAATAAATGAATATAATTCTCGTTCCTTATCACTTAGAAATAGACATCTAAAAAATTAAGTATTTCGGGCTTTGTAGTTCATGTAATTGTCGCTGATGTTCATAAATGTTATTTAAGTAATTATTTAAAATGAAAAAAATATTGTTTTTTATAGTTTAAAAAAATTACAAGGTGCTTACTGCTTGCACTTGTAATCCTACTCAGGAGGCTGAGATCTGAGAACCAAGGTTCAAAGCTAGCCTGGAGAGGAAAGTCAAAAAAGCTAGAACTTGTGCTGTGGCTCAAGTGGTAGAGAGCATACCTTGAGCAAAAGAAACTCAAGAACAGTGGCCAGACCTAGAGTTCAAGCCCCAGGAACAGCAGAAAAAAGATCCATTGAACTTGGCCATTTCTAGTGGCTCATACCTATAATCCTAGTTCCTCAGGAAGTTGAAATCTGAGAATCACAGTTAGAAAGCATCTAGAGCAGACAAATCCGAGAGACTTATCTCTAGGTGACCAGCAAAAAGTCAGAAGTAGAAGGATTAACAGTGCATGATGGCTCACACCTGTAATCTTAGCTACTCAGGAGGCTGAGGATAAAGGTTGTAAGCCAGCCTGGGCACAAAAGGACTTGAGACTCATCTCCAATTCATGTTTAGAAAATGGGAAGTGGGGCTTCACTCAAGGGTAGGGCAGTAGCCTTGAACTGAATTGCTCAGGGACAGCACCCAGGCCTAGTTCAAGCTCCATGACCATCCTCCCCTCCCCACACAAAAAATAAGAGGAATAGCTACAGTGATAGATCACCAACCCTGAGCAAAAATGCTAAGCAAGAGCATAAGGCCCTGAGTTCAAGATTCTCAGTACTAATACACATACAAAGACAAACAAATCAACAAACAAAAAACAAAACATGAATGAGTCGTATAAGCACAGTTAAATCACATTTATCTACAAATTGTTTGAGCTTTGAATGTGAGACACTGGCATTTGTTTTTAGGATATGCTTTACAAATTTAAATGTTGAATGATGTTTGTTCCACTCCACTTACCCGCTCTTCCCGTCCTTCAGCAAGGATCACCACGATTCTGCCTTCACGCTTGCGGCCCGTTCTCCCCATTCGTTGTATAAGGCGAATTGGGCTCTTTTGGGCATCAAAACATATTATAAGATCAACTTCCCCAATATCCAAACCTTCTTCACCAACACATGTAGAGACCAAAGTGTTGTAACCACCATTACGAAATCGTTTCACTACCTGAAATAAAAACTTAACTATTATTAGGTATAAGAGAACTACAAATCAAAGTAGTTTTCCTAAATCACACTAACATAGCAAAATCAGATGTAAAATATCAGCAATATGGATACCACAAAATAGAAAAATGATCACAAAATGGCAAGATATGTCAAACTAAGATAGGATTCAAAGAGCAATGTTGTGATGTCAGAAGGATTTGTCAATAAAAGAATGGTTTCTCCCCAAGAAAGCCTGATTTTATTTCTAACAATGCTGAAAGATAAAGGCAGGTGACTGTCCTACAGCAATTACTCCTATATTCAATCCTTAGATTTAAATGTTTTGCTAGATGCATCTAAAGCATTTTTTAGTATTCATTTTATTATTCACAGTACATAGGCACACATACTAGGGGAACTGGGGCTTGAACAGAGGGCCTCACTCAGTGCTGTCCCCTAGCTTTATTACTCAAAGCTGGCACCCTACCACTTGAGCTACTGCTCCACTTCTGGATTTCCTGGTTAACTGTAAATAAGAGTTGCATGAACGTCCCTGGCCCAGCTAGCTTTGAACCTCAATTCTCTTGCTAGCTAGAACTGTAAGCACGAGCTGCCAATATCCAGCTCAGCCATTTCACCATTATTATTAGAATTTTGTTGCTTTGCTTTTTGTTTTTGTTTTTCTGCTCTGTTTTATTTCTGTACCTTGTCTTGTACGTAAGTGTACCTGTTTTGGCGACAGGAAGGGGAAGCACAGCAGTGGCAGGACAGAGGGTGAACAGATGCCGCGCGACACTACACGATGTTGAAATGAACTATACAACATGTGGGGTAAGGGAATCAAGAGGGAAAAAACTAGGGAGAAAATGAGGGAAGAGGTGACACTGTTCAAAAAGAAATGTACTCGTTACCTTATTTATGTAAATGTAACCCTTCTGCCCATCACCTTCATAATGAACATTGTAAAAAATTCAAATCCATCATACTGACATTCCAATCTTTCTCTCTGATCAGTTTATAAAAGCCAAAGCAACCAAAGAATGAGTTAATGAAAAAGTCAATCAGGCATAAAAACCTCCTTAAGCCTTCCAAACTTCATTCAGAATTGCTGTTAGACATAAGCTACAAACTTATATGTGACAAGGTGGAAGAAGTAGTGATAATTAAATGCAATTACACAACACCAAAGCTTTAACTCACTGATGGTAATGATCACAAAGCCAATAATAATGCCAGGTGGCAGAGCTCTAGAGAAAGTCCAAGGACAGTGCTCAGACCTTGAGCTCAAGCTCAGGACTGCCCCCCCCAAAAAAAAGAAAAAAAAATTCAAGATCCAGGTTAAGCTACTTGCCTTACTCTCATTAATAAATGTCATGATTTAAATTATATTATTTTCAAAACCTACTATTGATCCTGAAGCAAAATCTGCTTTAAAAACAACCTGACAGAGCCAGGCGTGGTGGCTCACGCCTGTAATCTAAACTACTCAGGAGGCTGAGATCTGTGGATCAAGGTTCAAAGCCAGCCCGGGCACAAAAGGACCTGAGACTCTTATCTCCAATTAACTTTTAGAAAACTGGAAGCAGCAGCTGTGGCTCAAAGGGTAGGATGGTAGCCTTGAGCTCAAGAGCTCAGGGACAGCGCCCAGGCCAAGTTCAAGCCCCATAACTCATACACATACACACACACACAACCAGCTTGAGAACTGCTTGGGGTTACAATGTTAGCTTCTGAGTCTGGCCAGTCAGCACACTATCTGCTTCCCCAAATAAATTCACCTTATTGCACCAAAAAGAAAAAAGAAAAGTTCAAAGCTAGGCGTTGTTGGCTCACAGCTATAGTTCTAGCTACTCAGGAGGCCAGGAACTAAGGATCCAGGTCAAGGCCAGATTGGGCAGCAAAGTCTGTAAGACTCTTATCTCCAATTAATTCCCAGAAAATTTGAAGTGGCACTGTAACAAAAGGTGGAAAAGTGCGTAGTCTCAGGGACAGCACCCAGGATCCAAGTTCAAGATCCATAATAGACAGACAGACAGACAGACAGAAGAAAGAAAGAAATTCACAAAGTGAAAGCAAAGGTTTAGAAATCTGGTTGAGTAAATTTATTAACTGTAATAATGATGCTGAAAATGTCATCCCTGAGTATAAATGTAGTCTCATAAAGCACCTCGCAAAACACACTTTATCTTTGTTTTCATGTCTAAAATTTGATTACAAAAAAGAAGTTAAAAGTTAATTGGTTTTATTTTTGTTGATTACCTCTAACTGTTCCTTCTGGGTAAAACCTTTCATGCTTTTCCCTGCAGCATGTCCAACAAATGTCATCACTCTAATAACTGGACGATGCTTTAAGAGCATTTCTGCAATTTCCTGAACACTGTCTCGAAAGGAAGAAAAAATCATAACTCTTGTTTCATCATGTTTCTTTTCAGAGGTCTTCTTAGCTGTGGAACAGAAAATACTTTAATTACAACTTTTAGAAGTCTTTAGGGTAGGGACAACTTGGTGTAAAACATGACCTTGAAGCCATATACTAATGTTAGGCAATTATTTTTAAAATATATTTTAACGACATCATCTCATTAGTAAAGAAATGAAAAGACTTGGAAAAAAATCATATTAAGTGAAGTAAGCCAGACCCAAAGAAGCAAAGGCTCCATGGTTTCCCTCATTTGCAATAATTAGTACACACCTAGGACTCTCCTAGCAGAGGGTTACAATAGCTGAAAAGCTATGTACATATGGTGATATAGGATGAGACTAAACGAAATGAACTCTAGTGTATGGAAACAAGAGGTTTATCTTTGTAGTTGTTGTTCTCAATGTACTATATGCAGTTATTTCTTTTCTCTTTTTTTCCTCTTATGGTTAATCTCATATGGTTACTATATCTGACTTTGTTACCTGTATATTGTATATACATTTGTTTATTTGAAATAGGAAAGGGAAGGGGGAAAACAAGATGATTGGGAGGAGGTAGGGGAAGGGAAAGGGAGATAAAAAGGGGGTACCCTGAGAATTTAAAAAATATATATATATATATCGGGCTGGGAGCATGGCCTAGTGGTAGAGTGCTCACCTAGCATGCACGAAGCCCTGGGTTCGATTCCTTGATACCACATACACAGAAAAAGCCAGAAGTGGTGTTGTGGCTCAAGTGGTAGAGCACTACCCTTGAACAAAAGTGTCCAAGGACAGTGCCCAAACCTTGAGTTCAAACCCCAAGAATGGCAAACAAACAAACAAACCAAAAAAACCTGGCTCAGGCCATTCTTCTAAAATCCATATACTATGAATTCAAAAAACAATAATAAGCACAAGAAGCAAAAAGTAGGAGTTGAAAGAAGCAACTATAGAAAATAAAATTATTCTGGACAAATCTGCTCTGAAGCACTGTAGCAGGAAGGTTCTTCGTTGGAGCAACAACCTGACAAGCTGCGACTCTGACTATAAATCTAGTCTCTAATCTGCTGGCACTGGCCTTTTCATCTGCATGTCACTAAAGCTCTATCAAAGCCATCAGGAGTATCCTGTAGTTCTTATCACATTCTTCTCTCTGAGGTGTTTCAGAGTCCAGTCTTTCCTTCTCCCTGCTTCTCTCACACATTTCTCAGTTTCCTTCTAAAATTCCTTGGTGACTGCTTTGCTTCAAACTCTGTAGATGTTATTCTTCAGGACACCCTTCTAGACCCTCTTTGGTTTCCAAACTACCTATATGGTGAACATCACACTGGTGATTAAAACTTTTAAGAAATGCCAGGGGCAGTGGCTCACGCCTGTAATCCTAGCTACTCAGGAGGCTGAGATCTGAGGATCAAGGTTCAAACCTAGCCCCGACACAAAAGGACCTGAGATTCTTATCCCCAATTAACCTCTAGAAAACAGGAAGTGGGACTGTGACTCAAGGTAAGGGCTGTGACTCAAGGTAGGGTAGTAGCCTTGAGCTGAAGAGCTCCCCACAAAAAAAAAAAAAGCTAGAGAATGGTTTTGAATTCAAGTCTTAGTACCAACAACAAATAAATAAATTAGCAATCTTGTCTTCATCTGCATGCCTATCAGCCTCACTCATATTAATCTAATCCACTGATAGCATTAATAAAACTAACCAACCTAACAATCAGGACCTTGGATTATGTTATTGTTTCTGACTACAATAATGCTTCTTCCAGAAACCCTCATATTGACTCCCTTACTTCCACCCAGTATCAGTTGAAAACTTTGATATATGAATCTCTAACTACTCTCAAAACATGAAACTTTCTCCCAATCTGCCATATTTTCCTGTCACTTTTTTTTTTTTTTTTTTGCCAGTCCTGTGGCTTGAGCTCAGGGCCTGAGCACTATCCTTGGGCTTTCTCAAGGCTAGCACTCTACCACTTGAGCCACAGCACCACTTCTGGGGTACTGAGGAATCGAACCCGGGTCTTCATGCATGCTAGGCAAACACTCTTACCACTAGGCCAAACTCCCAGCCCCTTTCATACCACTTATTATAGACAGTTTTTCTCTCACTTTTCCTGGCCCATAAATAACTTTTCCTCATTACCCATTCTAAGCATTGCTATGATTCTCCTGTTCATACTTTCCAAAATTTCTTCCAACTTTTAGTATTATTTGGAACAATTAAAATTCCTCCTATTTTTTTATTTAGAGAATATTAGTTTCTGTAATCAAATCCACTTAGATTAGACCTTACATATTTAATACATATTGAATTTTTAAGATTTAAATACATACATATTTAAATACATATTTAATTTTTTTGGTGGGTCGTGGTGCTTGAACTCTGGGCCTGGGCACTGTCCCTGAGCTCTTCAGCTCAAGGCTACTGCCCTACCCCTTGAGCTACAGCCCCATTTCTCCTTTTCTTGTGATTAGAGATAAGAGTCTCAGGGTCTTCATTGCTCAGAGCTGGCCTTAAATGGTGATTCTTAGATCTCAGCCTCCTGAGTACAGGCCTGAGCCACCATACCCAGCTTCCTCTTCCTTCTTTAGAAAATGCATTAGTATAAACCAGTAAGTGGTAATCTTAACATTTTTTAATAACTACCTTACCTTTAAAGCTACTAAGAATTACCTACCATTCCATGACCTAAAATGTTCGACTACAACTTCTTCTAATTTCTTTAACTTTGGATGACTATAGAAAAAATCTTTATCTCCTGCAGAAAAAAAATGCCAAAATTATTTCTATATTTTTCTAGACTAATCGCATTCATGTATCTTACTTAAAATACACATTGACATTTTACTTTTTATTTAAATAGTAACTCGCACATAGGTAGCATACACATGAAAGTCAGTCATAAAACAAAGGGAAATATGTTTAATCTGTAGATCAGATTGCCTAACAATTTCCATTACAAATATAAATGATACTAATATCTAATATGTATATATTTGATATCTAATATATATATAATTTGAAAAGAAAAAAAATAATTTGGGCAGGGTGGCATATCAGGACTTGGGATGGGGATGAGGCAGAAGGATCACAAGCTTGAAGTTAGTCTGTACTTCATAGTGAAACTTTTGTCTTATTTAAAAAAAAAAGCTGGGTATTGGTGGCTCACACCTGTAATCTTAGTTTCTCAGAAGGCTGAAACCTGAGGATCTGGCTTTAAAACCAGCCAAGGCAAAAGAATCCATGAGACTCTCATCTCAATTAACCACCAAAAAACTACAAGTGAAGGTCGGGTGCAGTGGCTCACAATACTTATAATCCTAGCTACTCAGGAGGCTAAGATCTGAGGAAAAAGGTTCTGAGCCAGCCTAAGCACAAAAGGACCTGAGACTCTTATCTCCAATAAACCTCCAGAAAAGGGGAAGTGGAGCTTGGCTCAAGGGTAGGGTGGTAGCCTTTAGCTGAAGAGCTCAGGGACAGCTTCCAGGGCAAGAGTTCAAGAACCATGACCCAGCAAAACAATTGCAAGGGGAGTTGTGGCTCAAAATGGTAGAGTGCTAACCTTGAGAGAAAGAGCTCCGAGATAGTACACAGGCTCTGAGTTGAAAACAAGAGAGAGAGAGAGAGAGAGAGAGAGAGAGAGAGAGAGAGAGAGAGAGAGAGAGAGAGAGAGAGAGAGAAACAATATATAGTCTGCTTTTATTTCAGATTTTATCTAATTGTCTTGCTATATTATCTAGGTTTATCTCAAACTCCTACTTAACAGAAGCAATTGTCCTGCCTCAGTTTTCCTAAAGAACGAAGACAACAGTTATAAGTCACTATACAAACTAGACAAAATGTTATGAAAATGCATACCTTTGTGAAGAGCATCATCAGTTACTGAAGGACTACGTGTGTGTGCAAACATGGACTCCAGATGGTTATAGAGTTTCAGGAAGTTCTCATTTCGGCTGAGTTCATTTTTTGCCCGTGTCAATCCTTCAGAAAATTAAAAAAAAAAAAAAGGTTTTGCAAGTAAGTAAACTTAAAAGCAAATTAGTCAAATTTGTTACTTATTAAAAAGAAATTCAACTCTAAGAATGAATTTAGATTTGTTTCAGATTTGATCTTGAAAAACAGCTGGTTTTCCAAGTTCCATAATCATATGCATTATTTTATAACAATAAAAAACAAAGAACTAAAATGTTTGTTACATAATTGCTTTTTAAAACTACAGCATAAGAAAAAAATAAAACAAAACAAAACAAAAAACTAAAGCATTAGGATGGGAATGTCATAGGGATACAGGGCTTACTTAGCATGCATGAAGCCCTGGGATTGATTCCTTAGTACCACACAAATAGAAAATGCCTGAGGTGGCGCTGAGGCTCAAGTGATAAAGTGGTAGTCTTGCCTAAAGAAGCTCTGGGGCAGTGCCCAGGCACTGAGTTCAAGTCCCACGACTGGTAAATAAATGTAAAAATAAAGGATCTTAGCTGGCTCTTTTATGTAATATGAAAATATTTCATATTTTATGAAATATGTCATCATTTCTTTATATAATTTCATACAATTTACCTTTTGTTCCATCCATAATTCCACAAAGGAAAAAATATAATGATCTCATTCCCATTTGCTGCAGCAATTCGTAACCATGATATAAACTAATACAAATGGCAAACTCTCCCTCAATTATGCCTTGGTGTATTCCCTGAAAAAAATAGGCACATGTCAAATTCAGCCAGAGAAACAAATGAAGACACAAACTCTATGCCCATACTCTCAGGTTAATAGTCACTGTAACACTGGAAATATATTAATTCAAACAATCATAATAATTATGTCCTTTATTTGTTGGTTGTTGGGCTTACACTCAGGACCTGGGCAGTGTCCTTCAACTTCTTTCTGCTCAAGGCTAGCACTCTACTACTTGAGTCACAGCACTACTTACAGTTTTTGAGTAGTTAATTGGAGATAAGAGTCTCATGAGAACTTTTCTATCCAGGCTATGAACCCCAATCCTCTCAGACTCCTGAATGGCTAGGGTTACAGGCATGAGCCATCAGAGCCCAGCTATAATGTCCTTTTAACCTGATTAGAACTTGTAAGGTCTAGTGAATGCCATGTTATATAGGAGATTACTATGAAAAAAAAGTAAAGTTTCTTTTAAGAAATATCTTTTTCTCTTAATTCAATGGGCAATTTACTATATAGTTTCTCTTAATAAGTATCAGCAGTATAAAGACATATAGTATTAAGATTCTAAGCTATTTAATAAGTATCTCCTCCCTATCAAGCACTGAATAAGGTATGAGTCACATGGAAATGAAAAATGAGTAAGACATCGATCTATTAGCCTGTTTAATGCCAAGTATAAATGTCATGATTATATCTGATACTGGACATGAAACACTGTACAAATACATTGCTTATACAAAATCTCTTCATCTTAATATCAAGGAGAAAGGTACTTTAGTTATGTCCATTTTATAATGAGGGAAACTTAGAGGTTAAGTAGTAGAACAATATTTAAATCAGCAAGTCTGGTCTAGAGGCCTTATGCTTTAATCATTATCCTTGTGGAAAACTGAAGTACTGTTTCCTTTGTAGAAGCAAAGAGCAGGTGTGTCCATATCATAACAAAGTTTTAAAAGAAGAACACTGAGAACATATTTTAAGACCAAAGGAACAAAAGGCACATGGTATCCTTAATATGTGGCTATTAGATCCAAATAGTACAAGAGCAATGACTCTTGTGTACCAAATGCTATGAACATGGTATTAGAAACATAAACACAACACATAGACATAAAAATTTATGACTTTATAGATATGATGTTTTATTACATAAATTAATATGTATCTATGACATACAAAGCCTCAACCTAATTTTAATTATGTTCTAAAACCTAAGTGCCAGTGATTGTATAGATTCCCTTCTTGAATACTTGTTAAACACGTCATATGAAATATGATGTAAAAATCAAGGTTAACAAATTCTTTACATAAAAAAATATATACTTACAAAAAAAAAGAACACTGAGAACATATTTCAGTTATTTTCCTTGTTGAAGACTATAGGTCTATACCTTACATTTTCAGTGGCACTTATCAGTGAGTCATTCTTTTTCTGTGTAGTATTTTTATATAGTACCCTAACTACCTGAAATAGTAAAATCTCCTCTATAAAATATACTTATCAAACTGGGTACCGGTGGCTCATATCCGTAATCCTAGGTACTCAGGACACTAAGATCTGAGGACTGCGGTTCAAAGCCAGGCCAGGCATGAAAGTCCATGATATTCATATCTCCAATTAACTACCAGAAAAATGGAAGTGGAGCTATGGCTCAAGGTGGTAGTGAACTAGCCTTGAGCTGAAAAGCTCAAGGATAGCACTCAGGCCTAGAGTTCAAGCCCCAAGACAAAAAAGTATGTGTGTCGCACATACACACATACATACACACACACATACACACACACACACACACACACACACACACACACACACACACACCCCAATAAAATCAAATTCAACAAGTTTGGATTTATTGAAAATTCTAGTGAACTTTTAACTGTAAGCAGAAATTGGAAACCCATTTATTAATGTTCAATAACATCCTGAAATTTCCTAGAAAGTTGCCCTGAAAATTTCCCAGAGGATTTTTTAGATACAACAGAATGAAAACTGCATTTCTTGGGGTAAAATAAAGGTCCTCATATGTGATCACACTTATTCATTATTCTCAAAATAGTTTATCTCTAGCTAGGTGATCTTACTCTTGCTCCTAGATACTTGGGAGGCTAAATTCAGGACAAATGCCAATCAAGATCAACCTAGGCAGAAAAATCCACGAGCTCCATCTTTAAGGAAGGAACCTAGATACTAGTTCTTGCTTGCCATCCTAGCAACAAGAAATCTAAAATAGGCAGATCCAAGCATGTCCTAGGAAGGAAGATACAATATCAAGAACTATCCAGCAAAAACCAGAGCCTAACAAAGCAAGGTCCTTAATTCAAACCCCAGTACTGTCAATAAAAGACAAAACAACCCTATCTCAGCCAGATTGAGTTGCTCACTATCTCCTACGTGGCTTCCTTCAAACTGGCTATTCTTTTGTAAAAGTACCACATGCCCTCTTTCTCAAGTATCTGTGTTTCAGTGTGTGTATTATACTAGGGATGGAATCCAAGGACTTGCACATGCTAAGCATGTAATGTGCCACTGTGTTAACACTCCTAGACCTTGGTGTCATCTTGTATTGTAAGCATTCCTTCTAACTTTGGAACTTGACAGATATTTTCACTCATCTACTTTTTCCCAATAAATATTAGGTATTAGAAGTGTTCTTCCTTCCTCCTTTGGAACTAGCTTGACAGATATTTTCACTCATCCACTTTTTCCCAATAAACATTAGGTATCAGAAGTTTTCTGTGATGTTTCCTCCTTACTGGTATTACAAGTAAGACTAAGGGCCAGGAGGAGTTTGACCTAATGATCGAGTGCTTGCCTAGCATGCACCGAGACCCTGGTGGGATTCCTTGGTACCACATACATAGACAAAGCTGGAAATGGTACTGTGGCTCAAGTAGTAAAGCCTAAGAGTAAAGCCTTGAGAAAGTCTAAGGACAGTGCCCAGGACTAAGTTCAAGTCCCAGGACTGGCAGAAAGAGAAAGAAAGAAAGAGAGAAAGAGAGAGAGAGAAAGAGAGAGAGAGAAAGAGAGAGAAAGAGAGAGAGAGAGAGAGAGAGAGAGAGAGAGAGAGAGAGAGAGAGAGAGAGAGAGAGAGAGAGAGAGAGAGAGAAAGCAAGCAAGCAAGCGAGCAGATTGACTAAATATTCCAGGTTTCAAATTTTGGGCCAATGATAAAATCTAGGGGAAAAAAAAAACCCACATCATTTTACGTTTTAACCTTACTATCATAATCCTTTATACTTACCACAATATTTGCAGGTGGGTTTTTCCTAAACTGATCTCTTGCCAGAATTATCTGGTACTTTGTTAGATTGGGAATATCTCTTCTCATCAAAACATTCCTCTGGATCAAAGAACTTGCAAATGCTTCCAAAACCTGCAAATTAAGAACAACTTTAGTTCAAGCTTGCTTTAAAGGTATTTTTTTAATACATTAATGTTTACCACATATTAAAATGAATTATATGTTTAATACAGTTTGCTCTGAAATAAAATTTTGAGTTAACACAGCACAGATAATAAAATTTAAACATAATTCACTTACTGGTTCAAATTTAATATCCAAGCAAGTTAGGATCAGAGCATCATATCTCAAAGTCAGCCTGGACAGAAAGGCTGATTAAACTCTTGTATCTAATAAACTTGCTAGAAAAATCTAGAAGTTGTGCTGTGGCTCAAGAAGTAGAATGCTAGTCTTCAGTAAAAGAAGTTCAAGGACAGTACCCAGGTCCTTAATTCAAACCCCAGGATTAACACAAAGAAAAAGAAAATAATTCTTTTTTGAAATTTTTATTTATTGCATTTCATTTATTTCTCAACCTACACATAATATAATCTAGGACCATGAAAGGAGTGCCTTGGTAATTTTCATTGCTGCATCTTCCATCTGTAGGATAAACTATAGGCACATAGTTCCAAAGTAAATTTTTATAGATTGTTGAATAAATTGAAATGTCTTGGCAACACTTAATTTAATTCAGTAATTCTTCCAACAAGTACTTATTAAACATCTATTACATATCAAGTGTTGCTCTAAAGACTGGGAATATTATGGCTAAGACAAATGAAGCTGCTGCCCTCATACAGTTTACAATCCAAGGAAGGAAACCAGAGAATAAAGAAATGAATAGAGATGGGGTTGGGATTATAGCTCAGTTATAGAGTACTTGCTTAGCATATGCAAGGTCCTAAGTTTGATTGCTGATTCTGAGACCAAAAAAAAAAAAAAAAAAAAAAAAGACTAAAGGAAGATAATAGGAAATTTCTGTATGCTTGGTTTTGTTGGGTTTGAGAGTCTTTTTTTTTTATAAATGTAGCCCAGATTGGCCTCAAATTTGTAATCTCCTGCCTCATACTCTTAACTTCTAAAATTATAGGCATGTGTCACATATCCAGTTGAAAACAGGTAATTTTGATAACGATAAGTATCCTTAAGAACTTAAAAGAATTCTATTGTTTACATATACCACATTTTCTCTATGCTTCCATCAGAAAGAAAGGCATTGTCCCATTTGTAAGGAAATGAAAAGACTTGACATAAGCCAGGCCCAAAGAAACCATATGGTTTCCCTTATTTATAATAATTAGAATGTATAAATGTACAAGTAAACCCACTGGATAATAAAAGAAAAAAAATTACACTTGGTCATGATTAAACTAAAACATACACAGTGAGACCAAAGGAGAATGAGAATCACGAGGGCTCAATAGCCGTGTGTACATGATCATATAAAATGATGCTTATGGAACAGAACTCTAAGAAATGGAAACAAAGCTGTGCGCGGTGGTTCATACCTATAATCCTAGCTACTCAGGAGGCTGAGATCTGAGGATCAAGGTTCAGAGCCAGTCAGGGCACAAAAGGATCAGAAACTCTTATCTCCAATTAAACTCTAGAAAATGGGAAGCGGGGCTTGGCTCAAGGGTAGGTTAGTACCTTGAGCTGAAGAGCTCAGGGACAATGCCCAGGCCAGAGGTTTTATAATTATATTGTTTTCAGTTCTTTTTTCTTCTTTTTCTTCTATTATTTTCCCTTTGGTCATTATTTTTTATTTCTGTACCCTTTGTCTTGGATATAAATTTATTGGGTTTGGACAGGGGAGAGGAAGCACAGAAACACAGAGGACAAATTGTGAACTAATTTAGCGGTGAGACTCACTAGACACTATGTTAGAAATGAAGTATACAACTTGGAGGGAGGGGCATAGAAAGGGAAAATCTGGGAGAAAACGAGGGAGGGAGTGACACTGTTCAAAAAGAAATCATTGCCTGACTTATGTAACTGTACATCACCTTTCCAATTAAAAAATAAAAAAGGATCTAAAAGAGAGTAATTCTGGGTAGACTTTGTGGAGGTGACGTGTGTGTTAACATGAATGATAAGTTGTGCCTATAAGCTTAAGTTCTGAGAGCAGAGTGTTCCAGAGAGAAAATAGCAAACCAATGGTTCTGGACAGGAAATAATCTTTTTTTTTCCAGAACTACTAAAGTTTTATTTTAAAATGCTTAGTATTCAATGAGGTTTTTTTTTATTGTAATTATTAGAAGGGTTACATTATATTCACCACATAGAAGGTGCATTACTTCACAAACATTGATACCCTTTCTCATGTCTTGGTCCCCATTTCTCTCCCCCCAACCCCTCCCCTCATCTTGTTTTCCCCTCTTCCCTATCCTGTTTCAAATAACCAAATAAGCATATATACAATATGTCAGATAACAAGGTAAAATACTGTAACAATATGAGATAAACAAGGGACAGCAAAAGAGATGAGGTAACATAGTATATTAAGGACAACAATCCTCATTATATGGCTTTTGTTTCTATACTAGGGAGGTCCTTTCATTTAGTGTCAAATTATATGGCCTTATGTATCTAGGTTTTGCAATATTGTAAATCTCTGGGCAGTAATAATCTTAATAGTATACAAAGGAAGGGAAAAAACATGAACATGTGCTATAGTGACTAGTAATTATTTTAGTACATTTCTTGTCTCTCTTCCAGCTTTGTTAAATACAGTCTAAGAAAGTATTCTAAACAGATGTTGTCCAGATGAAACTATTTGCACATAGTTATATAAGGTAGAATTTTATATTATAGAATATTAATAAAAGCAAAATGTATTAGTATTTAAATGAGGCAAATATTCAGGTTAAGGATGTAGTTCAGTGGCTAGGGTGCTTGCCTAATGTGTACAACACTGGGTTCAGTCCCTACCACCAAAGAAAAAATTGGATGGGGGGAAGAAGGGAGGATGGAAGAAGGGATGAAGGAAAGAAGAAACAATAACTAGAATATGCTATATCTTAAATTAATAATGTTTAGGAAATACAATGCTAAGATTTGTATAACGAATAACTTAACAACAAAAATAAACCACAAGCTGGTCAGGAGGCTGAGATCTGAGGATCTGGGTTAAAAGCCAGGTTGGGCAAATAAGTCCATGAGACTCTAACCTCCAATTAACCACCAGAAAACTGGAAGTGACACTGTTGCTCAAAGTATACAGGGCTAGCCTTGAGCTGAAGAACTCAAGGACAGCACCCAGGCCCAGAGTTCAAGCCCCAAGACCAACAATAATAAATAAGTTAATTAATTAAACCACATTTCCATGAAAAATCTCTTTAAAAAAGACAGCAAGGGTAAATGCTAAGAAGATGTTTTGTCTAGTGTTATATTACCATTTCAAACAACAGGAGATTAAAACAACCGCCATCTTATTTACTCATAATTCTGAATCTGCAGATAAAAAATTCAAGCTGGTCACCGGGGAGCCTAGAAGCAATTATACCACAGTAACCCTGAATACTGATACTGGTTTGTGTTTTTGGACTATGTAGACCACACTAGTCCTAAGCTCTTCATATATACTAAGCTGGCTTCAAAATGTGTCATTCTGCTGGAATTACAAGTGGATATCATCATATCCAGTCAGATTTTATTGTTTTTGGTTTCTTATGCTATTACTACGGCTTTAACTCAAGAGTCTTTTGCTCTCCCTTGGCTTTCTTGTTCTTAGTGAGTGGTCTATTACTTGAACTACATACATCTAGTCCAAAATTTTGCTGATACATTCAAGATGGGGGTCTCACTGGCTTTGAACCACCAACTTCTAGCTACTCAGCCCCTTGAGTAGCTCGGACTATAGCATAAGTCACTGGCAAAAGTTCAGACATTGGCTTTTTTAAAAATAGCACTTTTCCAGAAGAAAGGAAGATTCCTTGGGGAAATGATAGATTTCTTAGCAGGCACAGAGAAAGTATTAAATAAAATATCCTGTGATGCCCAGTTACAAAAAGGGGCCCAAAAAGTGATGTTTAAAGGGCTTATTTGGCAATCTCTAGTTGCCAAAATTGTAGCTCATAGAAAAATAGATCAGTAAGTCTATACTCCAGTGAAATAAGTATGCAGTAGGAAAAAAAAATCTTTTCACACTAGAGAATAAAGAAGAAAGCTTCAAAGTAGCTGCCCATTGGAAAGAAATCTACAGAAGTTTTACAAAGCTCCCTCCCCTCCCTTCCCCTTCTTGCCTTCCTTCCTTCCTGTAGTTAGCTTGAAATAAAGACCTCGTGGTCTCACTTTTTCATTCAAGGCTGGAGATCTACCACTTAAGCCACATCTCCACTTCTGGCTTTTTGCTGGTTAATAGGAGGTAAGAAGACTGGATTGGCTTTGAACCATCATATTCAGATATCAGCATCCTGAGTAGCTAGGATTACAGGTGTGAGCAACCAGCACTGCTCAGGTTTATAAATTTCTTGTACGGCTGAAATGATAACAAAATGTCAAAAATAAAAATGTTGCATTAAAGGTGTGGCTCAAGGAGTAGAGAGTTTGCCTCGCAAATGAAAGACCCTAAACTCAAACTCCACTATTACCAAAAAGAAAAAAAAAAGGAAGGAAGGGAGGGAAATTTACTGTAGGAAAGTTAGTCTCATCTCCTTAATTAATGTCTGGAGTAACAGATTGTTAGCAGCTTTGTAAAGGTTTACCTGGGCTCATTTATCTAAGTGTCCCATTAAACTACTTAATAACTGCCTGCTCCCTTTTCCTCCACATGATTAGATTTCTTAGCCATATGGCTAGCTTGGGATTCCTCAAATTCTGTTGGTCATTTATAGGGCCAGTCCAAATGAGGGAAGAGGAAAAGTATTCATATCTCAGTGGAAGAAGTGGCAAAGGAAACTGTCATCATCTCTAATCCACGACAAAATAGCCATCCCCAAACTCTTAATTTCAATGAACTCTTCAATATGGAGATTCTATAAAGTACTGTATATTCTCATCTCTAGATTCTGCTGGTTGAAAAACTACATTGCCAATGAATGTATGCAAACCTAAACTATAAGAAAAATGGTTTACCTGGATATATGTCTTTTGGATGGCTGCCAATTCTTCCCCAAGTGGAACAATAAGCTTTTCAACTCGTCTTTCATGAGAATATGGCAAAATATCTGGAGAATCTTCAGAACGAAGCTCTATCTGCCCGATTAGCAGGTTAGTAATAACCTGCTGCACAGCCTACAAAATATCCATAAAGTATGAGAAGAAATTTAACATGTTAATTTTTTTTTCTGGTTTAAGCATATATAGACATAAAATAGTAGGAGACTCGGTCTCAGGCCAAATGCCAAGAATCTGTCTAAAAAACAAAACAAAATAGCCCAAAACAAAAAATCACATGGAGGCATGCACACACGCACATACATACATACATACATTCTCTCCCTCTCTCTCTCCCTCTCCCTCTCCCTCTCCCTCCCTCTCCCTCTCCCTCTCCCTCTCCCTCTCCCTCTCCCTCTCTCTCTCTCTTTCTATAAGAATAGGAGGGGGGGAATATATATATGGTTTGGGTTTGTTTGTTTTTTTTTTTTTTTTTTTTTTTTTTTTTTGCCAGTCCTGGGGCTTGAACTCGGGGCCTGAGCACTGTCCTTGGGCTTTCTCAAGGCTAGAGCTCTGCCACTTGAGCCACAGCACCACAGCATTCTATCAAAAGGCCAAACTCCGGGCCCGGAGAAAAATAATTTCAAAACTTTTTTTCTACTTATATATACCATTTCTCTAATAAGTTAACATTTCTCTTATAAGGATATTAGAGCCAGGCACCCATGCCTCACGTCTGCAATCCTAGTTACTCAGGAGGCTGAGATCTAAGCATCACAGTTCAAAGTCAGCCCTGGCACGAAAACCTGTGAGACTCGTATCACAATTAACCACCAGAAAACCGGAAGTGGCACTGTGGCTCTAGCAGTAGAGCGCTAGCCTTGAGCTAAAGAGCTCAGGGACAGTGCCCAGGCCCAGAGTTCAAGCCCTGGGCCCAACAAAAATAAATAAAACAAAATAAAAAGAATATTAGAGCATGTGTACTAAGTTTCTCAAATATGTTTCTGGCACTTTTCAAATATAATCTTACAAAGACAAACAAACAGACATTTTGGAATAGGGCTAAGAAATCTATATTTGGAGGCTGGGACTTTGCCCAAGTCGTAGAAAGCATGCTTAATAGTCTGGTTTTGGTTTTTTTGTTGTTGTTGTTAGTCCTGGGGCTTGAACTCAGGGCCTGACCACTGTCTCTAGCTTCTCTTGTTCAAGGCTAGTGCTCTTACCACTGGAGCCATAGCACCACTTCTGGCTTTTTCCGTTTATGTGGTACCGAGGAATCAAACCCAGAGCTTCATGCATGCTAGGCAAGCTCTACCACTAAGCCATATTCCCAGACCTAAAATGTTAATAAATGGAATGACATTTTACTTACCTTTATATCACTACCTGGTGTGGCACTGAGTGCCAAAATTCTAAAGTGACTTGTATATTTAAGTAGTTCCCTTACAACCTTAAAGAAAAGAAAAAGAAGAAAAAAATTACTTCACCTGTCCAATGCAGGTATAGCAGTGGCTCCATTAAACAAGGTGCTCTCTCTAGTCTGTTAATATTCCTTGACTGGCACATTGGCAATCTAGTAAGCAGAAGTAACACTGAGCATATTATATGAAGAGCAAATGATCTGGGCTCAGTGACACTCATGCTGATTCTTAAATTCAAGAAATATTGTTGATTGTATTTTTAACACGATACAGACTATGCATAAAGATATAACATTATTCATAACAGAGGCTGAGGTACAATTATTCCAATTGAAAACTAATGTAAATATGTGGGATGTATCTCACCCAAGCATGGTCAAAGCCTTGAGGATCAATCTTTGGCACCAGCAAAACAATAAACAACAAAAAAGACAAAATATTTTTCATTACCAACTCTACTTGGTCTTAGTGCTACAACTGATGTTCTTACATAGCAACAAAAGGAAAGAAGAGTCATGGATACAGCAAAAAGACAGGAACAGATCATTTATTGGATTGGTGCTTTTCATAAATCATTTTCTTTTTTCCCCAATCCTGGGAAAACTCAGGGCCTGGACACTGTTCCTGAGCTTCTTTTTGATCAAGGCTAGCTAACACTCTAATACTTGAGCCACAACTCCACTTTTGGTTTTTTCTGTATAGGTGGTACTAAACCCAGAATTTCATGCATGCTAAGCAAGCATTCTACCACTAAGCAATCATAGATCATTTTCTTATGGCTGCTACAACTCTGTGTTGTTTCCGTTTATGAGGCAGTTCTGATTCTTCTAAATGATATAACAATGTTTATAATAATACAATTATTTTATATTTATGTATCATATCTACCAAAACTGTTACACATAAACAATAAGCCCAGCTGGGCACTGGTGGCTCATGCCTGTAATCTTGGCCACTCAAGGGACTGATATCTGAAGATTGTGGTTCAAAGCCAGCTCAGGCAGGAAAGTTTGCGAGATTTTTATCTCCAATTAACCATCAAAAACCAGAAGTAGAGTTATGTCTCAAAAGTGATAGAGCCCTAAGCCTTGAGTGAAGAAAACTCAAGGACAGTGTTCAGGTCCAGAGTTCAAGCCCCATGGTCACCACCACTACTACCACCAACAACAAAGTAAGCCCAATACATTACTTCATTTCAAAAGGGATTCTTAAGTTTCTCAAAGAAAAGGAAATGGTGTTATGTTTTTGTAACACAGGAAGCAACATGCTGATACAGTATATCTGTTAGAACCTTTATGTACAATATTCAAGTAGATATAAATTCTTAGGGGAGCTGGGTTATTAAAATGTCATGCCTGCAATCCTAGGTACACAGGAGGCTGAGATCTGGTGATAATGGTTTGAAACCAGCCCAAGCAGAAAAGTCTGCATGAAATTCTTATCTCCAATAAACTACCATGGAAAAAGATGGACGTTGTGCTGCAGCTCAAGTGGTAGAGCACATAAGACTTTCAGTTTAAAAAAGTTTATCTAATGCCTAAAAGTTTTTTGAAAATGAATTAAATATAAGCCAAATCAATTTAAGGTAATTCCAAATAAAATAAAAATTTAAAGTATCTTTCTCACATGGAAATGTGTTAAATTTGGGAACATGCACAAATAGGAAAATAGATCTATTACTTGGATCTAGTTAAAAAGATAAACTATAGGGAAGATACCAAGAGCCTGGGAAGAGGCTTAGTGGCAGAGTGTTTGTCTAGCATTCATGAATCCCTGGATTTGATCCCTCAGTACCACATATGCAGAAAAAGCCAGAAGTGGCACTGTGGTTCAAGTGGTAGAGTACTAGTCTTGAGCAAAATAAGCTCAGAGACAGTAACTAGGCCCTGAGTTCAAGCCCCAGGATTGGCAAAAAAAAAAAAAAAAGAATTACATGGCCTAACTACCATGTAATAGTCTGATAAATCCACTTATAGTCCTTGAATTATTATCTTACTTTCTAAACTCTACCTATTTACTACTTTGCATCATTACCCCAGCCATAACACACATCTGAAACCTGTTAAATTAAAAAAAAAAGGGGGGGGGGAAGAAGGGAGGAAGGGAGGACCGGAGGAAGAGAGAGAGAGAGAGAGAGAGAGGGAGAGAGAGAGAGGGGGAGAGAGAGAGAGAGAGAGAGAGAGAGAGAGAGAGAGAGAGAGAGAGAGAGAGAGAGAGAGAGGGGGAGGGAGGGAGGAAGGGAGGGTGGGGGAGGGGAGGGAGAAACACTGAATAAAGTGGGCAAGACAAAGTATTTCCTACACTACCATCAATAATGCCCATCACTAATACTGATCACCACCCCCCAAATCCACCTCAATAATATGGAATACTACAGAATACCACCAAACAAAACTCTTACCTGGCAATAAGCATGGTTTCCAAGAGCCTTATGAGCTTCATCAACAACTAGACACTTGATATCAGCAGCAGGACAAGCTCCTCTAGTAAGGTCATTTACCATGACCTGAGGTGTAAGAAACAGAACCCTCTTATTGCACCATATTTCCTTCCTGGTGAGAACTTGAGTGGAACCTGCAAACGAAAGTGAGAGTCTACATGTAAATTTCACATTGAGGCTGGAGGTGTGGCTCAAGTGGTAAAATGCCCATTGAAGGTGTGAATTTGAATCTGCAAATCGCCAAGTAAATAAACTTCATGTTTATTTATCTACAAAGTTATATAACCTGGACAACTTTCTGAATTATTTGGTACTTTTCCTAGTGAAGATCAATTTGACAATGCACAGGAATGTATACATTCATTCTTTTTATTATTGATTAATTAATGGGCCTGGGGTTTGAACTGAAGGCTTGGACTTGCAAAGGCAGAAGCTTGCTGATTTTGAAGATAGGGTCTCACTTTGCACTGGGAAAGCCTGGAAACTATCTTCTTATTGACATTCCCATTGTAGCTTGGATGACAGGTGGAAAACCCTATACCCTGCCTTTTCTGTTTAGAGAGACTTGTCAACTTTTTTTTCTTGCCTGGGCTAGCCTGGAAGATTCTTCCCCATTGCAGTCTCAGAGTTGCCGGGATTACAGGCATGAGCCACTAACGGCCAGGCCTATAATGCTACACATTAAAGCTCTGATGGTGCCCAAATGTCAACACTAGCTCTAACCAAAAACCACAGTAGATTATACTTAGATAATTCCTGCACAAGTGAATAACAATGGAAGAGAAGCAAATATCTATCACTGATATATATATACATATGTGTGGGTGTTGCCAGTCCTAGGGTTTGAACTTAGGGCTTGGGCACCGTCCTTGAGCTTTCTAAGGCTAGCGCTCTACCACTTGAGCTACACTTCAGGCTGAACCCAGGGCTTCGTGCCTTCTAGGCAAGCGCTGTACCACGAGACCACACTCCGGGCCCACTGAGAACTTTCTCTTGAGAAGAATAACACGTAATACGTTCAATTATTTATAGATTAGACACTCTTCATGAAGGCTGAGAAACACTGAAAAGCTACAGACAGGAAACCTCTGAAAACTAAGTAATCAGTCTTAGACTTGCTACCCAACAGATGCTGTGACGCGGGAGAGAATGCGAGATGAGCGTGACGGCAGTGCGAAGCACTGTACATGGGTTCAGGCGTCCCGGGCGCTCCGCTCCCACCCGAAACAGGTCCCCGCGAGAATGAGACTCCTCATCTCAAATCCATTCATCCTACCTGTCAGTTCGGCCATGTGGGATTGCGGAATGCCCATCACCTGGAAGCAAGCCTCGATCTGCTGCGCCACCAGGGGCTTCGTGGGCGCCATGAAAACCACCTTGCCCGAAGGGAACCAGCGGTAGAAATTGTACATGACGACGGCGGCAATGAAGGTCTTCCCCAGCCCGGTAGGCAGGCAGACGAGCGTGTTGCAGAACAGGGCGGCCTGGGCGATGTGCAGCTGGTAGTCCCGCACCGGACAATTGGTAGGATAGATCCACAGGGCGCCCGAGGAGGAGCAGAAGCCGCCATCCTTCAGACCCAGCCGCTGCTCGGCCTCGAACGCCGCCACCAGCAACACGTCGTCATCGGACTCGGGCTGGGCCTCGGCGGGCTGGGCCTCGGCGGACGCCGCGGGCGAGAACGCCTGGGAGCCGCCGGGGGCCGGGGGCCGCTCCCCGCCGACGCTGCAGCCCGAGGCTCGGGAGGGCCGGGAAAGGCCGGAGCCCCACGTCTGGAAAAGCGTCCTCTGCCTTCCGCTCATCGGGCCGGGGACGACCAGAAGGCTCGCTCAGCCCCCCGCAGCCAGGGCAGCGAGACGGCCGCAGCCGCGACCTCCGCAGGCTTCATTCGAACCCCACCGGGAGCCCTGAGGCCGGGAAGCGCCCGCTCCACAGCGCGTCCGAAAATGCCTCCACGCAGCTGCGCGTCCCTATTGGCTACTGAGTGGCTTCCCGAAAGTCTTTGCGCAAGCTCCTGCGGACGCATGCGCGCCGTGAGAGGCGTTCCCTTAAATCCCGTCCCCTTTCGCAGGTCCATTAGGCCTGAAGAAACATATGGGACTCTAGATTTTAGTTCCGCTCTCGAGCCATTGGCGTCTGTACCACTCAGCTAGTGTTCATCTCTTACAATGACATAGAATAGAATAGAATAGAATAGAATAGAATAGAATAGAATAGAATAGAATAGAATAGAATAGAATAGAATAGAATAGAATAGAATAGAATAATAGAATAGAATAGAGAGAGAGAAACTGGGCTAGGAGTTTGGCCTTGTGGTAGAGTGCTTGCCTAGCATGAATGAAGACCGAGGTTCGATTCCTCGGTACCACATATATACGGGAAAAAAGCCGGAAATGGTGGTGAGGCTCAAGTGGTAGAGCTCTAGCCTTGAGAAAGTCCAAGGACAGTGCTCAGGCCCTGAGCTCAAGCCCAGGACTGGAAAAAAAAAGATAGATAGATAGATAGACAGACAGACAGACAGACAGACAGATGTGAGATTCTGGGGGCAGTTGGGAACAGCGTCATTGGGCACTTAAACCTTAAACCTGTGGATGAGGTAAACAGCAAATACATGTGGAATGAATTCATATACTTTTCTCAAGGAAAAAATATCAATTTGGACTGGTAATATATTTAGCGCGCGCATGTGTGTGTCTGTGTGCGTGTCTGTGTGTGTCTGTGTGTGTCTGTGTGTGTATGTGTGTGTATGTGTGTGTGTCTGTGTGTATGTGTGTGTCTGTGTGTGTCTGTGTGTATGTGTGTGTCTGTGTGTGTATGTGTGTGTCTGTGTGTGTGTGTGTCTGTGTGTGTATGTGTGTCTGTGTGTGTGTCTGTGTGTGTATGTGTGTATGTGTGTGTATGTGTGTGTATGTGTGTGTCTGTGTGTCTGTGTGTGTCTGTGTGTGTGTGCGCGCGCGCGCTGATATTGGGCTTCAACTCAGGGCCTAGGTGCTGTCCATGGACTTTTTTTTGTACTCATTACCTGACTCAGGACATGGTAACCCCTCTACACCTTTATAACAATAAAAATTATATATCAAGCAAAAATACATCTATTGTTTAAATGGAAGTGAATGTGATCTGGTTCATTAGAAAATTTAAACAAGCAAATAAAAAGCGTCTTAAAGCTCAATCAGTACATCTTTGTGTGCGGGGAAGGGGTTGTTGTTGTTGTTGCCTTCTTTTCATTGCTTGCTTGAAACAGTGCCTCATATCTGCCTGACATGCAGTCCTCTTCCCTCTGAAGTAGTTTCGTGGTAATTTTATATAGTAAATATCAGTATGAAATTATTTTATGCCAAAAAATGCATTGTTGGCTTTAGCTTTCTACCTCAGATTTGGATACGATTCCCGGCTTTACTGTCCACTTTAAAAAAAGATTTATTAATTGAAGAAAAGTGTGTAAGCATTGTAATACTAAGTACAGCTGCTTTACACAGTTTAAGTTTCTAAACTTGCCTTTAGACAAATTTCTTAGTGTTAGATAACATGCAGATTTGCCAACAGCACACTGACGCCCAGGTGCAGGGAACAAAGAAAGAAGTTTAATGTGAGGAGAAGAGGGACCAGCAGGCCCTTCTCATACATGCACATGTGAGGGGAAGCACCAGCTATTGTTTGGGATGACCTATATAACGGTGGGGTTTAGGGGTCGGGGAGGACGTGGAGACCTAGGATGAGGACTAGAGGCTTCATTGGGGTGGATTTATGGATATGTAGATAAAGTGATCTGCAGTTGCTCAGATCTGAAGATCACCCTGCGGGGGGGGGGGGATGCTGTAGCCCAGATGGTTATGGCTACCCAGGGGAGTGCAATCCCAAGGTAAAGGGGTGGGAACCAGTTATCAAGTACCCTAATCGGGGCTTGGCGGTGCTTAGTAGGGCTTGCTAAACTACGGGGAGGGAGGAAGGGTCCGCGGCCGCTGATTGTTGCTGCAAGGCAGGCTAGCTGCAAGCTCGGCTAGGTCCAGAAGGCCCTGGGCCCACACCGTCGCCATCACTCGGGCTTTCTGGGGGAACTGTGGAGGAATGCAGTGGCACGTGGGCAGTGATGGAGGCCTGAACCAATCGGTAAGTGTGAATATTGCTGTTGTCACCTCACATGAGCAGGACGGGTGCCGTGTCTTTACACAGCTCGCTCACAAATGCCTTTCCTGTTTCTCAAAACAATTTCAACAGGTCTCAGTGTTCTGCTCTCACCGTTTCAGACACGGTATTCGATCGCATTCAAACCAAGGGGTCGGGACGGAGCCCAGAGCGGGGTAGCGAGTCGTGATGACGTCAGAGGTCGCCTCACCGAAGGCCCCACTCACATCCCCGCCTCCTCAAGGTCGGCCGCTCGTCTCAGTGAGAGAAGTCCTCATAGCCCAGTCTTGACGTCACTCAAGCAAAGGGTCCAATCCCGCTCCGGAAGCAGGGAGACCCCGCCCCTCGCGCGCCGGAAGGAGGTCCCAGGCCACGCCCCGAGGGCGGGGCGACTGCGAACGGAGGCGGGCCGGCTTTGGAACGCTGAGCGCCTGCGGGGGAAGATGGCGGCCGCCGTGCCACAGCGGGCGTGGACCGTGGAGCAGCTACGCAGCGAGCAGCTGCCCAAGAAGGACATTATCAAGTTTCTGCAGGATAACGGTTCAGACTCGGTACCGGAGACGGCGGGGTGGCGGGGCGGGCGGCTGCGGGACACCTCTCCCCTTTCTCCACCCCCACACCCGGGATGTCCGGACGCCCCATTTCCCCCGGTCCTCTCCCCCACCCGTGCTCGCGGGCCTCCGGGGCCAGGCCGAGCCTCCGGCCGCGCTCCCCGTCCTCGGGCCGCACGGCCTCCCCGCGGCCTGCGGGCTGCGATCGAAGCACTCAGACCCACCTGAGGATGCTTCGCTGGGGATGGGGGGGTGGGGGGCGGTGGAGCCCGCGAAAAACGCCGCCCGGGCACACGGGGCGGTGGGCGAAGGCTGGGCCGACGCCGGGGGTGTGCACGTGACCCCGCAGAGGACAGTGCGGCCACTGCGGGCCTGTGGACACCGGGGAGCTCGCCGGCAGGGAACATCGCCGCCGGCTTTTCTCGCCCGCGGGCGGAATACTGAGCATGGATTCCCTGGGGTGGCGAATCAAAGGCCCTGTACACGTGCTTCAGCGTATTCCTCTGCACCAACTCTTGGTGTGGCCTTTGCACCTTTATGTTTATTTTTTAAGTGATTTGTAGGGGAGTTGAATATGCCTTGCACCTTGGTCTCCCGTTGTTATAAACCACCCGATAAAGGAGTTCTTTGGCATTGGTTCTCCTGTAGGCCCAGCACTTTTTCAGCCGACTCCATCTTAACGAACGGCTGTAGTCACAACTTACTTTGTGCCAGACCTTTTTATTTATGCCTTTGTTTTGCCCTTCAGAAATTTAAGGTCATAACTTTTCATTAAACCACAGTTTATTGTGTACACATTTATCGTGTATAGATGGAAATTGCAGAAGTCAAATATCCAAGCATCGAGTGTTTATCATAATACGTCAGTAATGTACACAACTCCCAATTTCTGTTTCATTTCCTTTGCATAATACTCGGTGTTAGTATCCAGTCATAATCATATATTTGTGTACATACAATATATAAAGAATACTTCCTGTGAGGATGAGGGTGAAAAACACCGTTAGGACTCTGATATTTTATTCGAACTGTTTCCTCTTAAACCAGTATGTTTCCATGGAATAGACAAATAACTAATTTTTAATGCCTCAATACTTCATTAAGTTCTGAGAAAAAATTTCAATGTAGAAGCTAATATTCAGCTGGCTAGTGTAGAACATGTCAAGAGAATTGCATTTTTTTTTCTGTCAGTCTTGGGGCTTGAACTCTGGGCCTGGGCGCTGTCCTTGAGCTCTTCAGCTCAAGGCTTCTGCTTTACCACTTGAGCTACAGCGCTACTTCCTTGCACTGTTTTTATAATGATTATCGTGTGTGTGTGCGCGCATGTCTGTGTGTCCGTGTGTGTGTCTGTGTCCGTCCAACCCTCCCAGTCTCCTGGATTTGAAGTCAGTGCCTGGGTGATGTTTCTGAGCTTTTGTACTCAAGGCTGTCATTCTATCATTTGAACCACGGCTCTGCTTCTGTCTTTTTTGCTGGTTAGTTACGGGTAAGAGTTTCATGGACTTTCCTACCCAGGCTGGATTTGAACGAACCCTGTCCTCATCTCAGCCTCCTGAGTACCTAGCTAGGCAGGGAGGCACCATTGAGTTATTTTTAAATGCATTTTGACAGTTATTTCATTGATACATATTCTCCTGGAAAAATTTTATGAATACTAAAGCACATGAAAAGCAGCTACTGTGTGTAATGAGCTTGAACTTTTCTTGAGTCAGCCTTCATCAGAGTATTTCAGGGAGAGAAGCAAAGGGGAAAAGAATGTAATACCAATAATGTTAGAAAAAAAGAAAGAAAAGAACTACTAGAGCAAGGCTGCATGTTTGTAATCCTAGCTATTTAGGAGAATGACACCAGGGAATCAGGATGTGAAGTCAGCCCATCCAAAATGAGACTCTTGTCTCCATTAACCAGGAAGAAATGCGAAGTGATGAAGTAGCATTGTGGCTCAAAGTGGTAGGGCTCTAGCCATGAACAAAAGAGCTCAGGGACAGCACCCAGGCCCCTGGTTCAAGTCCCATAGTCAACACCCCCCTTTCCCCCCTTCACACACACAAAAAAAAAAAAAAAAAAAAAAGGAAGAGAAAGAAAAAACTGGTGATGGATGCCAAAGGACAGTTTTCCAAATGAATCCAGCAAGAAACACAGGCAGGAAAGGAGGCAGACTAAAACAAGAGGGAAATTTAGTTATCAGAATGGTATTTTATTTTGTGGTGGGATATACACATGATTTTTTAAAAAATCAGTATCTTGCTTCCTGGCTTAGGCCCACCCTCAAACTTGCATTCTTGGGGCTTTGATATTTTAGTAGGACTATTTTGGAGTTCATCTCTCCACTTACATTATTGTAAGAGGCTGGATGCTAAATGAATAAAGTATTGCATTTTTATACCAACACTTTGACATAGATGTTAATTTTTCATAATAGATACCAAAACTGAGCCTTTAGAAAAACCATGGTCCCTTATGCAGGGTGAGACAAGGAGGAATTAGCCCATGCTAATTCTTAGCAGGCTGCTTCAGGTTGTGGATAGGTCAGGATAGCTATGCTCACCAGGGCTGGTGGCTTCCAAGTGGAAAGCCAAGTAAGCTTCAGCACGAGCAAGCGGCTTCTCATGTGCTTATTTCATAGCTGGTCTTTTGTGTGCATTCTTTGATGGGAAAAAGATGAGGATGAACTGTTGTCTCCCAAACATGACCTTAAGAGTTCTAATAAATGATACTTTAAATCTGCCTTTTAAATGAAGCAGGAGATAAAAATACATAAAATGAAAAGATGCAATATCCTAATGTTTATTTCATTTCTTCCTTAGTCCTATTGAAAACAACAGCTAAGGGGTGACTGTTATAGAAGTACTTTATACATGGGTGACTGTCTATCTAAAAATGGCACAATGAAACAACAGAAACTTAAAATGGAGAGGGTAGAAAGAAGGCATAAAAGGGAAAATAAGTGGGTTGAATTTGATCAAAGCACATTATATGCAAATTGTATAAATGTCTCAGTGAAATCTGTGCAGTTAGCATATGCTAAAGAAACAACTAACATAAAAAGGTTATTTAATTTTTTTTTTTTCATTTTGGAGATATATTTCTGCTGTGTTGTCCAGACTAGTCTTGATCATCTGGGCTTAAAGGATTCTCCTGCCTCAGACTCTCCAGTAACTAGGGTTACAGGCATGCACCATTATTCCAGGCTCAGTAGATCCTTCTTGCTTGAGAGATTTAATCTGCTTTCAACTAACCAATTTTTTTCTTTATAGTTTCTGGCAGAGCATAAATTATTAGGAAACATCAAAAATGTAGCCAAGACAGCTAATAAGGACCATTTGGTTACAGCCTATAACCATCTTTTTGAAAGTAAGGTGAGTATTATGAGTATTATTGCATTCTATTAGCCAGAACTGGGGCTTGAATTCAGTCTGCTCAAGGCTAGTGCTCTGCAACTTGAGCTCCACTTCTGGCTTTCTCCAAGTATGTGGTACCAAGGAATTGACCCTGTGTCTTTGTACATGCTAGGCAAACACTCTACCACGAGGCTACGCTCCTAGCTTCCTAACTGAACATTTTCTCAATATTATTTCTAAAATGAAGATTTAAATACAATCACAGAAAAAAGTTGATTTTTTTCATCTGCAATTTTTCTTCATTGTGATCAAATCCAGCAAGGTGAACTTGTAAGTGTTAGAGAAAATATTTGGTGTTTAAAAAAATGACCAAAGCCAGGCACTCAGTAGCTTATGCTACTGAGGGTGAGATCTGAGGATCATGGTTCAAAGCCAGCCTGGGCATGAAAGTTCATGAGATTCTTACCTCCAATTAAGCACCAGAAAACTGGAAGTGGTGCCGTGGCTCAAGTGGTAGAGCCTTTAGCTGAAGAACTCAGGGACAAGGTCCAGGCCCAGAGTTCAAGCCCCATGACTGACCAAACCAAAAAAAAAAGCCCAGCTTTATAAAAAAAATCTCTAGTATTTGATTAGAATGAAATGATCATCTACTGAAATTTTTTAATAAGTAATTTAGGAAATAACATATTTCCAAGTCTGGCTTTTTTAAACATTATACTTCTCATTTCTAAATTTATGTTTGTAGATAGTCTGAAAGACAATTGATTTTTAAATACTCATTAATACACTTATTTGGGGTGATTTTTGTTAAAGATTTATGTTTAATTGGGCAAATGTTCATTCTTTTAAATTTTCTAGTTTTTAGCATTTCCTCATTATTGGTAACACTTTTTACAGCGTTTCAAAGGTACTGAAAGTATAAATAAAGTGTCTGAGCAAGTGAAAAATGTGAAGCTTAATGAAGATAAACCCAAAGAAACCAAGTCTGAAGAGACTCTGGATGAGGTTTGTAAATACACACACACACACACATATATATTTTTGTATTGCTGTGTAAGCTCTAGAAATAGTATTTGTTTTCGATGTCCTTCTTCCAGTCCCCGAGCTTAAAATGAAAGTCTGGGTGCAGTCCCTAAGCTTCTGTTGCTCAAGGCTAGTGTTCGATTTTTTTTTTTTTTTTTTTGGTGATATTTAATTAGAGGTAAGAGTCTCCGTTTATTTTCCTGCCAGTGCTGGCTTGGAACCTCAAACCTCCCATCTCAGCCTCCTAAGTAAGTAGGATTAGAGGAGTGAGCCACATCAGCTACTAGCCTACAGAGCTGTTTTTTTAAACTGAGAGATGGTTGAATATGGGCAATGAGCAAGACTGATTTGAAACACACCATTTCCCTTAGTCATTCTTTACAGTTAATACCTACCTATTCTATAAAATCACTTTCCCACTTTGTATTTAGTACTGTCTCCATGTATGCAAGACATTTTGATTTTTCAGAGTTATTTATTTTTTTTTTTGCCAGTCCTGGGGTTGAGCTCAGGGCCTGAGCACTGTCCTTGGACTTTCTCAAGGCTAGAGCTCTACCACTTGAGCCTCAACACCACTTCCGACTTTTTTCTATGTATGTGGTACCGAGGAATCGAACCCGGGTCTTCATGCATGCTAGGCAAGCACTTTAACCACTAGGCCAAACTCCCAGCCCTCAGAGTTATTTTTAAAACTACTTTATAACCAAGTTACTTTTAGCTTTTATTAGGCATTCCTGACAGTGGAAATAGCCCAAGCCTAGTGTAATGATCTCTCATCTTAACCAACCCAAGTTTTTGATGGTGGTTGTTTTGTTTTTGTGCCTATACTAGAGCTTGTACATAAGGCCTTGGGGCTGTCTCCTAATTTTATTTTTTTTTTTGGCGGAAGGCTATTGCTCTACCACTTGAACCTTGGTTCCAGTGTCTAGAGGTAAAAATATTTTATCAAACTCACAATCGGACTTTTATCAGTCATCATTCTAAAATGATATTAATATAAATATGTTGAGCCAGGCACGGTGGCTCGTGTCTGTAATCCTAGCTACTCAGGAGGCTGAGATCAAAGCCAGCCCGGGCACAAAAGGACCTGAGACTCATCTCCAATTAACATCTAGAAAACGGAAAGTGGGGCTTGGCTCAAGGGTAGGGTGGTAGGCTTGAGCTGAAGAGCTCAGGGACAGCGTCCAGGCCCACTACAAGCCCATGACCCACCAAAAAAAAAAAACCAAACAAACAACAACAAAAAAATACATATATATAAAATATATAAATATGTTGAGATTTTGTTTTGTTTTTAGGGTCCACCAAAATATACAAAATCTATTCTAAAAAAGGGAGATAAAACAAACTTTCCGAAAAAGGGAGATGTTGTTCACTGCTGGTACACAGGAACACTACAGGATGGAACTGTTTTTGACACTAATATTCAAACAAGTAAGTTTACATAATGTCTTTTTGCCTTTAAGCATTGCAAAGTATTTATGTAGCAGACAGATAAGCTGATGCAGAAGCTTTTCCTTCACTTACATATTTCCTTTCTGATTATCTACCTATGATTTACTTGGGAGTAGTCTTCACTGATTATTGGCTAGTAACTGTTAGTGATTGAAAAACAAACAAGGAGGAAGCTTAACTTAATGTGTATTTTAATCTGTTTTCTGTTACTTTAATAGACTAAGCAGTTTAAGGCAGGCTTGGTGGCTCTCACCTGAAAAGCTTAACAGTAAGCCTAAAGCCTAACAGAAGGACCATAAGTAGTTTAAAGCAAGTTTAGGCTATGTAAGACACTTATAGAACTTAGTGCAAGCAGCATCGGCTCTGCTGCCTTCTGGTGAGTACCATGTGTTAGTTATTGGGAATGTGTGAAAAAGAAACACTTGTATAAGAAAGGATGATGAAGCTATGCTAACCTTGGTTTATAAACAGTCTTGTGGATGTAACCAGTCCCACAAGAGCAAGGTACTTGCTGAGAAAATAGCATTAATTCTTAACAATTACTAATCATCTCCTTAATCTCGAATACGTTTCAACAATGCCACGTTGAGGACCAAGCTGAGTTTTAGTAGTGGAAAAGTCGTATCAGTGTCCAAAAGTTTTTTGAAAATACTGTTATGGCCATATTAATATAGTTATATTAATATAGTCATATTAATATAATAGCATTAATCATCTACCATTGGTAGAGCACTAGCCAATGAGCAAAAGTGGCAGGTACTGAGGCTCAGGTTCCAGTCTCAGATCTTAAAAAAAATGAAAAATGAGTATATCAATACTATTTTAACCTATTTTACAGGTTCAAAGAAGAAGAAAAGTGCCAAGCCGTTAAGTTTTAAGGTTGGAGTAGGTAAAGTTATCAGAGGGGTAAGTAAAGAACAGTCAATCATATGCTTCATGTGCTGTGTTGCCATAAATGAGGATTTAGGTAATTGTTGCAGACATACTGGGTCCTTCAGTTCCCTGGATGTTTCCTTTTTAGTAGTCTACACTTTGAGGTTATTGTAAGATTAAGTGAACATACCTTAAAACATAAAAGGCACTAGGAATCTTTTGTAATCCTCTTTGCCAGAATATTTGGCTCTCTAAATTGGTCTTTAAACATTTTGTAAAGAAAGCCCTGTGCTGGTGGCTAACACCTGTAATCTCAGCATCTTAGGAGGCTAAGATCTTACTTCCAGTTACCTACTAGAAAACTGGAAGTAGGGCCAGGAGTTTGGCCTAGTAGTTGAGTGCTTGCCTAGCATGCACGCAGACCCGGGTTCGATTCCTCAGTATCACATACGTATAAAAAAAGCCGAAAATGGTGCTGAGGATCAAGTGGTAGAGCTCTAGCCTTGAGAAATCCCAAGGACAGTGCTCAGGCCCAGAGCAGGGCATTGGTAGCTCACACCTGTAAGCCTACCTAATCAGGAGATCTGAGGGATTGCAGTTCAAAGACGGCTGGAGCAGAAAAGTGTGCAAGACTCAATTAACTACTCAGAATCTGGAAGTGGCGCTGTGGCTCAAAGTGATAGAGCACTAACCTTGGACAGAACCTGAGCCTTGAGTTAAAGCCCAAGACCGTCTTCCTCCACCCACCCCTCACCCAATAAAAGTATTTGTATATAACCTAGAAATGGAATGTGGACAATGTGGAAAAAGGCAAAATAGCTGCCTCAATGAACTACTCAGTTTGTTTCTGTAAAACTATTTTGAAACAGACATACTTTACCTAGAGCCTAGGTACTGTCCCTGAACTTCTGTGCTTAAGGCTACTGCTCCACTATTTAAGCCATAGCACTAAAGTTGTTTGTTTTTAAATATAATTGGAGATGTGTCTCAGACTTTCCTGCCTCACCTGGCTTCCAACCACAATTCTCAGAGCTCAGCCATTTGAGCAACTAGGATTACAGGCATGAGCCATAGCACCAGTTTATGGAATACAAAAGGATCACTCTTTGCCAGTCCTAAGTTTATGATGGCTGTATTTCAACACTGTATAATTATGTTGTCTTCAGTGCCATTTGACACGTGGGGCAACTGGCTTTAAGATCTGAATATGAAAAAAGTGGAAAGGAAACCCAAAATCATTCCTTTCAAACTGCTTGGGAGTGTAGTCTAGTAGTACCGTGCTCATGTTGCTTGCATGAAGCCCTGGGTTCAATTTCTCGGTACCACAGAAAAATTCTCAAGTGGAGTTGTGGCTCGAGTAGTCGAGTGCTAGCCTTGAGCAGAAAGTGGCCAAGGACAGTGCCCAGGCCCTGATTTCAAGCCCCATGACTGGCAAAATAAAGAAGTAAGTAAATAACAGGGTAATAGGACAGTTTGTAAGTGTACAAGTTGTGCAGTTCACTCCTATGGGGGGGGGAAGCGGAGTAAAATGCTCATAATGGTGCCGACTGTGAGACACATTACACTAATCCTCATATTGTGTCATTTGGAGAGTGTGACCATTACATTGAAGAAACATTTTTATTTTTTTCCCCTGAGAAAATTGAAGACATTTAGGAATTCATCACGTACATTGCCTTAAGACATAATGAAATCCAGTAACAATGCTTTTATGGATGTTTGTTGTTCTGGTACTGCATGTGTATTATTAACATTATTTATGTACTTTGCTCTTCAGTGGGATGAAGCCCTTTTGACTATGAGTAAAGGAGAAAAGGCTCGACTGGAGATTGAACCAGAATGGGCGTATGGAAAGAAAGGACAGCCCGATGCCAAGTATCCTTTCCTTTTTCCCTTCATAACTAAAAAACATAAAGTCCTGGGCTGGGAGTTTGGCCTAGTGGTAGAGTGCTTGCCTAGCATGCATGAAGACCCGGGTTCAATTCCTCAGTATCACATTCATAGAAAAAAAGCTGGAAGTGGTGCTGTGGCTCAAGTGGTAGAGCTCTAGCCTTGAGAAAGTCCAAGGACAGTGCTCAGATCCTGAGCTCAAGCCCAGGACTGGCAAAAAAAAAAAAAAAGAAAAGAAAAGATCTCGCAAACTGGCCGGGAGTTGTTTGGCCTAGTGGTAGAGTGCTTGCCTAGCATGCACGAAGACCCAGGTTCGATTCCTCGGTACCACATACGTAGAAAAAAAAGCCGGAAGTGGTGCTGAGGCTCAAGTGGTAGAGCTCTAGACTTGAGAAAATCCAAGGACAGTGCTGAGGCCCTGAGCTCAAGCCCAGGACTGGCAAAAAAAAAAAAAAAAAAAAAAAAAATCTCTGAAGAGACACGAAAGATTTTTATCTAGGCTAGCCTTTAGATGGGAATCCTGTCCAGAATACTGTTGCACATACTTTTCCGTCAACACATCCAACATATAGGTATTGTGTTTATTTTCTTTGAGATGGAGTCTCACATTGCCCTGGCTAGCCTTAAGAATTCTTCCTATCTCAGCTTCCTTACAAAGGTGGAACCACAAAAATTCTGCAGCATCCAGCAGATAATACTTCTGTTGGTATGAACTGTTTAATTTTCTCATTCTTAATTTTTTAAGATCTTAAGAGGAAAAGTTGTTTTGAAAGGCAATTCATTGTTAGATATTTGAAGCGATTATTTTGAATGGTTACAAGGCACAATATAACTCTTGGAACATGACAGGGTGCCAATGCACAATTTTATACTATGGACTAATTTTAAGGTTATTAAATGAGAAATTGGGAAGATAGTTTATAGCTGTTGATTTCATTTTTGTCTTGTTGGCTCTTAGTGGGCTTACCGAGTATGGCTTATGACAGACTGATTGCCTTGCATGCATGAAACTCTGGGTTCAATTCCTCAGAATTGTGGTACTATGACTCAAGTGCTATCCTTGAGCAAAGAAGCTGAGGGACAGTGCCCAGACCCTTAGTTTCAAGCCCTATGACTGCCCCCCCCCCAATTCACTTTTGCTAAACTTACTTGAAAATGTAATACTCAGCCAACTGAAAACAGCCTATACTTAAGTGAAGCACCGTAAGACCAACTTATCTGGTACACATAAATCAGATCCTTTTCTGAACTTTGGAATCATTTCTATCATGCAAATTTTAATATAGCAAGTTGAGTCACTAAGTACTTAATAGCATTAGCAAGGTAAGGAGGATCCTGTATTGATAGGTTATGATTTCTATCATTGAAGGTACTTCTGGCTAGTAATGCATTACTTTCTAAATCAGGCTCTAAGCTTTTATTTCCTTCTGTTTGAGACAGCTTTGCATCACTACATAGTTTAGTCACTTCCTGACTGTACCACTGTTCCTGCCTTGGCCTCACAAATATTATGGATACATCACCACACTCAGCAAAAGGTCAGATACTGATAACCAGAACACAATTCTAATTTTATACTAACATTATTGTGGGTTGGGATGAAACACTTTTTGTGATTTACCTTGACTTTCAACAGAATTCCACCAAATGCTAAACTCATTTTTGAAGTGGAATTAGTGGACATCGATTAAAAAATAGTGCTTCAGATCTGAAGAAATCAAGCATCGATGGGACTTGGCCTTAAATTTAGGTTGGATAGGTTGGAATAGTCAACTGGAAAACCCAAGGAATTAAGACGTGTTTATACTTGATACCAGTTTTTGAGAAATGCAATCCCATGTATCTAAACTATTTTGGTATAGCTGTGTAAAATACTGGTTGAGGAGGACTTTTTCCTTTTACTTCACATTGTAATCTAAAAGGCTCAATAAAAAGTTACCAACTGTCTTATTTTATTGATTGCTTTGGTGTTTATTAATGCTCTGATTAGTTATACTCATTATGTCAGGATAATTTGCAATTGGGGATTTTTGCTAAGGGTACTCTGAATTTCTAAATATCCCTTTGTTGTTTGGAAGCCAAAAGTGTAAAACTTTGATTTTGAAAGCTAAGCAATCTTGGCAGGAAGTAGGCTCTAATTTCTGGATAAATTGAAGAAAAGTAAGTTTGAATATGTATTAGGTGTCCTCCCAAAATAAATTCATAATCCATTGCTGGATGAGTGTTCAATTTTATTAAAAAAATGAAGATGATCAGTTTGATCAAAATAAAAGTTTGTTCACAAGTTTTACATGGATATTCTAAGTACAAAGTCTCTGGAAACAACATACTTTTGATACGATTTTCATTTGAAACGGGATGCAAACGTGAGATTTTCTCATTTATAATCTATCCCAAGGCCTGGTCTTTTTATTCTTTGTTTTCTGAAGTTAGATCCAAATTTACAAGTGCAACGGAAACATTCTGATAACATCAACAGAGTTTTAAAAAAAAAATCATTTTCTTTTTCCCTGTTTATACAGAAGAGAAAATGCCTAATAACCAGCCCTTATGTGTTTTCAAAATCTGCACTACACTGACATGATTGGCAGTCAGTTTTTTCCTCTATACTTAAGGCTATAAAACTTTTGCAAGTACATTGTAAAAGAATTCTAGACCACTTAATGCAAAAAAATAAAATAAGATAAAATAAAAAAAATAGTTCTCCAATACAAAGTAAAATTTATAAACAGTAGGAAATAGTATCTGGTAAGCTACTAATTGACATTTCCCTTATTACTAAACAAATCAAGTTACACAAAAACAAGGAAGACAAATTATCAAATAAAACAAGCTTATGCTATGTTTACATCCCTCATTTTAAAAAGATTCATACTTTCCATACACTCCCATCTGATTACACAGTTTCCCATCAGGTTGGAGGGGGAGGATAATACTGTCCATAATTCCAAGGATTCTGATAATTGTACTGAAAAGAAAAAGCAAACCTGTTAGGATTCCATATATTATAAAACAACTATAAAAACAATAGGTGTGTTCATTGCTGAAATCCTAAGAGAAACAAAAAGCGATGACTATACAATACAGAACAATGGCAAAGATGTAAATATGGGTATTAGTAACTCATGTCTGTAATCCTAGTTACTAGGGAGGCTGAGAAGTAGAGGATCATAGTTAAAAGCTATCTGGCAGAAATATCCAAGGGACTCAGTTTCCAGTTAACCAACAAAATGCTAGACTGAAAGCATGGCTCATATGGTACACCAGTTGTAAGCAAGAAAGCCAAGCCAGTGTGAGGCTAAATATTAGCAAGAAAAATAGGTGGACTCACTTGATACCAGGCACTATAATTATATGCAGCTTGATTTGCCGTTAAATCACCGTCAATCATCTGTGTAGATGAAGTTGTATCTTCCATATGTGCTTTCTTTTCTTCTGGCTCTTCTGATCTATATAAAAGGTCAAAAACAAACCTTCAAAACACATGAAAATTCTCATGTATGTGTAGCTCAAGTTTCTTTGGTGCTTGTCTAAAGACTGACAAATATATATAGCTGGACAAAT
This sequence comes from Megascapheus bottae, assembly GCF_031878675.1. NCBI lineage: Eukaryota > Metazoa > Chordata > Mammalia > Rodentia > Geomyidae > Megascapheus > Megascapheus bottae. The sequence goes on along the minus strand of NC_143522.1, from coordinate 38,667,214 downwards.
TCTGGATAACAGATTGAGTTGAGTTCGCTATTACTTTTTTTTTTAAAGTAATGAATTTCCTTTTCGTTTTTCTTTCTTTTTTTTTTTTTTTGCCAGTCCTGGGCTTGAGCTCAGGGCCTGAGCACTGTCCTTGGACTCTCTCAAGGCTAGAGCTCTACCACTTGAGCCTCAGCACCACTTCTGGCTTTTTTCTACGTATGTGGTACCGAGGAATCAAACCTGGGTCTTTGTGCATGCTAGGCAAGCACTTTAACCACTAGGCCAAACTCCCGGCCCCTCACTATTACTTTTATTTATTAATTTTTGCTGAGGCTGGACTACTTGAACCACAGCACCACAACCCCAGGACCAGGAAAAAATAAATAAAAAAAAACTTAAATGTTGACATCTGAGTTCAAGTCCCATGACCAACAAACATAAAAAATTTAAAAAGTCCATGAGACACTGTACACCTCAGAAAACTGGAAGTGGTGGTGTGGCTCAAAGTGTTAGAGCACTAGTCTTAAGCTGAAGAGCTCAAGAACAGTGCCCACGCCCAGATTTCAAGTGCCATGACCCCCCACCCCCGCCTCAAAAAAAAAAACTTCATGTAAAACTGTTCACACCAAAATGGTTGACAAAATATTAATAATATTAATTATAATTTGTCTTTAAGAGTATGTCCACAAGGAAATATCTTAAGTATCTATCCCTGACTTGCCAATAAGTTACATACATACCCATTTTCTGCTTTGCGTTTTAAAGTGTCCTGTTCTTTGAGGAGTGTTTGATGTTCGTCATAAGCATTCAAAAGCCTAAGAGAAACAAACACAAAAGTTTGGCCTAGTGGTAGAGTGCTTGCCTAGCATGCATGAAGACCCGGATTCGATTCCTTTGTACTACATACATAGGAAGAAGTGGTGCTGATGTTCAAGTGGTAGAGCTCTAGCCTTGAGAAAGTCCAAGGACAGTGCTCATGCCCTGAGCTCAAGCCCAGGACTGGCAAAAAAAAAAAAAAAAAAAAAAAATATATATATATATATATATATATATGTATATATATGTATATATATATATACTTTAGAGCACACAAAAGCTTTAAAATTTTTTTTAAGTAATTCCCATTTAGAGAACTTGATTATATATAAATTTCTTTTTTTTTCTTGGTTTGGTCATGGGCAAGTTTAAGATTAACAGGCACTGGTATTTCCTTATTAGAATTAAGAAGACAAAAGCTCAAGATTTGTACATGGCAAGCAAGCAAGCAAGCACTTTACTCTCAGCTGTTTCTCATGCCCAAATACCTTTAATAACCTACATACTAAATGTTTATGTATTTTTTGCTTCAATATTTGTGTCTTTTCCTTTTTCATGTGAATGACACTTCCTGTTTTCATCCATCAATGATATGAATTATCATTGTAAACAAAGAATAAGTTTCAAAGGGAAAACGAGCTATATATACTCTTAAGTATACATATATTCACAAAACTGAATTTAACCTACATATTTAACATTTTTAAATTTAACAATGTAACATATTAACTGTAGTAATCACCATACTACCATATCAACATATTAATTTGTAGTAATTACCATTCCCCGTCCCAATTCCCATTCTAGTTAATGTATTTATGAGCTTACTTATTAACGTCTGAACCAAAATCTTCAAGAAATTCCACTTTTCTCTGAGAAAATGTAATTCTCATTTTAATAGCTAATGAACCATGTATAGCTTTGTCAAAACAATTTAGGATATTTTCTTCGTTTTGTTTGAGGTCACCACTATATTCCATTTCAAGTAAATTGAGGTACAACTTGGTGTTCTCCTGTGTAAAAATAAGTAACAATTAACATCTCTGTTTTCTTAAAAGAATACATTATAAAAGCCTTAACTTAGTCTCAATCTCAAAAAAAAGGTAATATACCATAAAGTTTAGCATATTAGAATCATCTTATTATGTTCCAAATTATACAGATTTTCATTCTTGCAAATAATGTGACTTATCATATTAGACAGAAATATACTAAGAGCTGCTGTGGCTCATGCCTGTAATCCTAGCTGTTGGAGAGGCTGAGGTCTGAGGATTGTAACTTGATGTCAACCCCAGCAAAATCCATGAAGATTTGTCTCTAATCTACTTACCAAAGTGAGAAGTGGAGCTCTGATGTGCATGTATGCATGCACATATATACACACATGAAATAAAACACTAAAGAATTATTTTTACAGTTTCTATTATTAAATAGCTTAGACAACTTCAACTGTAGGTAGAGGAGGTTCATCTTAAACAGACTTATTAATATCTAAAAGCCTAAAAAAACGAGATTATTTGTAGTATATGGGCTTTTGTCAAGTGCTAAGGGAGATATTTTAGAAAAGGAAAGTCATCTCACTAATTCATTACTGTTCTGGTTTTGTTAATACTGTATTCTCCTAGGCCATGTTCATTTAACTTATCAGTAAACTTTTTTAACCTAGGAATCTCAATTTTCTAAAGCTTTTAATTCAAAATAACTTGAAAGCTTTTAAAAATGGCAACATCAGTTTAGAGGGACTGTTGTCCTCATTTAGTAACAAAGTATATTACATACAGAACAAAAATATCATCATAGTTGCCAAAGTAAAACATGATCACCAGTTTTTGAATAGAAGACACACTTTTAAAAATACATACTTTATCTCTTTCAATTGCTTCCAAAAGCACCTTTCTTGATTTTGGAAGATTTTTTTGTATTTTAAAAAGATGTCGAGCTAGTTTGATCGCATAAAATGATGACTCATTATTTGACTTGGCATTCTTAATGGCATCTTGAAGTAAATGCTCAGCTTCTTCCATGTTTCCATGCCGTCGTTCTAAACTTACTCTTCGCAAACGAACCATTGCTAATCCTAGGACACATTCTTCAAATGTTCTCAAAATATTCCTGGCTTCATTAATATTACCTGGAAATAATAATTAAATGTTTATGGTTTCGCTTACGCTTCTAAAATATTCTTTACATCAGGTTCTGAAGAACCATTACCTTATGAACTATACTAAATCACTGCCTGTTTTGTGAATGAAGTAAAACACACATACACACAATAAAAGAAAGCAGTCAAGTTCACTTACTATGTATTGCTTATAGCTGGTTTTGGAACACAATGTAAAAGTTAAAAAAAGGACAACATGGGCTTGAATGCCTAAAACAGTCATATATAGATAGTCTGTCAAACTCAGGCACCGGTGGCTCACACATATAATCCTAGCTATTTAGGAGGTTGAGATCTAAGGATCACAGTTGAAAACTAACCTGAGCAGAAAACTTCTAGTGAAGCACTATCTCCAATAAGCCACTCAAAATCTAGAAGTAGGGCTGGGGCTCAAGTGGCAGAACACTAGCCTTGAGCACAAAGAGACTCAGGGACAGCACCGAGGCTCTGAGTTCAAACCCTACAAATGAAAAAAAGGAGAAGGGGCTGGGAGTTTGGCCTAGTGGTTAAAGTGCTTGCCTAGCATGCATGAAGACCCAGATTCGATTCCTCGGTACCACATACATAGAAAAAAGCTGGAAGTGGTGCTGAGGTTCAAGTGGTAGAGCTCTAGCCTTGAGAAAGTCCAAGGACAGTGCTCAGGCCCTGAGCTCAAGCCCAGAACTGGCAAAAAAAAAAAAAAAAAAAAAAAAAGAGGAAAAATCCACAAATGACCAGCTAATCAAATTTTATACTGAAATAAATTCGTAAAAGTATCGATTGAACAGCTTCATTCTTACCCTGCTGTTCCTCAAAAGCTGCCCAAAGCATATGCACCATAGGTTTCTTTGGAAGGTGAATAGTACACGCTCTGCTGAAGACATGTCTCACTCCTTCAATGCTATGGTTTTCCATGTACTTGGCATACTACATACAGAAAAGAGGAAATACTGAATAATTTACAGTTGTACAAGCCATTAAATATGTGACAGAACGATAAAATTCTATTTTTAAACCCATTCAGCACCTTTATTGAACCACTAGACTAGTTTCTGTAAGGAAGGACGAAGAGAGGCAACGAGGTTGGCATATGCAGCAGTCAAATCTGGTTGCAAGCAGACCATCTCCTAATGCAACAGATATAGTTATATGAACAACATTCAACAGAAGTACAAAAAAGGTTAGTCACTAGATCAATGTTTATAATATATTCAAGTTTAAAAACATGTAATTTTCTTACCTTAATCCAAAATTCCTCATAGAGGGCACATGATATGACACATCTTTCAAAGAGAACCACAACTCGTTCATGAGTCCCATTTTCAATTTCAAATTCTAAGTATTCTTTCCAGTTTTTTAGTTGTGCCTTTTCCAATGGTTTCACATGAAAATAAGGTCTTTTAATCTATAATGAAAATATAACACAATAATAAAAATACTGTAACAACAGCAATAAAAATTACTTACAAAGTAAGTAATGATAAACAGGTGCTGGTAGCTCACACCTGTATTAGCTCTACTCAAAAGGCTAAAATCTGAGTATCATAGTTCAAAGCCAGCCAAGGGAGAAAAGAGTTTGTGAGACTCTTATCACCAACTGGAAGGGGCACTGTAGCTCAAAGTGGTAAGAGTACTAGCCTTGGGCAAAACAATTTGGGAACAAGACCCAGGCCCTATAACACCACCCTGCCCAACACAAAGGGAGAGGGAGACTCATTTTACTATTTACCTAAACTATATGTAATTGTTGCACACAAAATATAATCCAATTAAATTGATTATTTTGACAAATTCATTATATTTCAATTCCAGTTCAGAGCAGATTTGGTTCAAGTAGGTAAGGCTGTGTTCAAACCCATACTCTTCCCCTTCTCCCATTTTATTTAATTCTTCAGATTAAACAGGTATTTTGAATTTAACAAGAGTCTATAATTGGTAATCAATAATGATATAATTGATATTAGTAATAAATGAATATATGAATCAATGAATCCATATAATTACTATTTCAATACACAAAAAATAAAAAGTAAAAATGAAGCCATTGCTATCAAACTGAAAGAATATTACTCCATTTATAATTTGAAGACTATTAAAAACACTTACACCTTCTTCAAATGTCCACCGTTTACTAACTTCATGTTCATTATAATTAAACATTTCTTGGTGAATTTCAATGATTCTATGTCTCATGTTCTCTATTTCAGTAATTAGCTTTGAAAGAGAAAAAACTAGTAAGTTATACACAGAAAATTTTCATTATTTTACAGTTAAGTATTATCTAAACATGCTTTACTTTCAGAATACTGTTTTTCTAATTATGTTTTTCACAATTTATATTACGGAGCTTCCTAATAAACTACTTTCTTAGTATTCTGTGTTTAAGTAGGACTAGAAGACTATACCCTCGGCCAAATATTCCTTCTGAACTTCACCCTAACTCTGTTTATTAACCATATGAGCTAACGAGCAACCTATGTAATTATCACAATACTACACATGTAGACAAGGGTCACTGTCTAATGTACTGAGTGAAATGTGAGCAATTCTGGTTACCTTTGCCGGATCAGTTATGTCTTCAATTCCTGATGGTAAATCATCACCAGGTGGACCATCATCTCCACTGTGTCCATTAACAGAAGCTAATTCCCTTCGCAGCTGAATGAATTGTTCACCAGTTAAAAGATCTCTGGGCAAGTTATTCTGTACATGCTCTTTAAATCTAATGGAAGAAATAAAAATTCATGCTCTATCCTTGCATAATTTTGGATTCTGTTATGAATATCTCCTACATACTATTCTTTCAAAGAAACTGATTTAAAGAAAGAGTCCCAAATGCCACACCTTTTCTCTTTTCTTAATAAAATTATCAACAGAGATCTCCATTTCTTTCCCCCTCAAGAGTAGAATGGAGAAGATACGGAGCAGGTACAAATTCAAATACCAGTTGTCTGCCATTAGCTATTTATCTGTTCCTTATCCAAAGCTTAGTTTCCCATCTGTACAATGTTGAATAATACCTATCTTGGAAAGTCACAATGAAATTAAAACTGTAAAATGCCATTTTTAAACAATCAACAAATGTTTTTTTTTTCTGCCCTATTCTATCCATTACCTCAATCACAGATACTCAACAATAATGAAACTGTCCTAATGACACCAATTACAACTGTTTTAGCTTGTTCCAGGGTTTGAACTCCCCAGCTGGCCTGGCCATGCTTTCAGCTCAACTTTTGCTCTTCTTCCCTAGCTGGCTTTGAACTCAATCCTATATATCTCAGGCTGAGTAATTTGGATTACAGGCATGTGCCACTATCACATGGCCAACTAATTACCTTTTTTTGGGGGAGGGAGGGGGTCAGTAATGAGGCCTGACTCAGGGCCTGAGCCCTGTCTTTGGGCTCTCTCAATGCTAGAGCTCTACCACTTGAGCCACAGCACCATTTCCCAGCTTTTTTTCTATGAATGTGGTACTGAGGAATCGAACCCAGGTCTTCATGTATGCTAAGCGAGCACTCTACCACTAGCCCAAACTCTTGGCCCCACTAATTACCTTTTATACACAAAGTGCAATTAAATTTTGCAATACAGGCGCCATCACTTTTGGGGTGTTGCTTAATCCTACAATTTCCCCTATCTGCTTTTAACGATAGGAGTCCCAAGAATTCCACTCCTCATTCTGTGTTCATCTACTTTTATACACTTATATTTTCTGGCCAACTGCATTAATAAGCCTTGAAATTATAACTATACAAGGACTTCCAAAACTGAAACTCAATTCAAATTCCAGATTAGTATATCTAATTGCAAACACACGGCCCAAAAGATGTAAATTAATTTTAAGTAAATCTGCAATTTTTTTTCTGGAGACAAAGGCTCTCAATGGAACCAGGGTAGCCTCAAAATCATAATCATTCTGCAACATGTACTATTCCTGGCTATCTTTTCACTGCCTCGAATATACATAATTTATATGCATACAAATTTCAATTGAAAACATCAGGCTGAGGAACTGAAACACCTTCAACACTGAATGTATCACAAGAATCAATACAATTAATCCTTAAATGAAGATGACACATCCTCTTCATTTAAAATTAATACCTTTGGCAGGGCTCATTCCTGTCATCTTAACTAGTAAGGAGGCTGAAATATTGGATCACAGTTCTAAGCCATCTCTGAGAAGTACAAAGACTCTTACCTCCAATAAACTTCCCACAAAAAAGCCACAAAGAGAGATGTGGCTCAAGGGATCAAACCCTAGCCTTGAACTCAAAAGCTCAGGAACAAGGCGGGCACTGGTAGCTCACATCTGCAATCCTAGCTACTAAGGAGGCTGAGCTCTTAGGATTGTGGTTCAAAGCAAGCCCCAGCAGCAAAATCCTTAAATTCTTATCTCCAATGATCACAGTAAAGCTGGAAGTGGAGCTGTAGTTGAGCACTAGCTTTGAGCAAAAAGAAGCTCCACACCTCTCACAGTTCCTGAGTTCAAGCCCCAGGGACCTAGGCTAAACAAATAATAATAAGCATGTTTATCTCTTTCAAAAATTATTTTAGAACTTTTACCATGCATTCAGGGTAAACTCAAAAGCCCTTAAAGACTTTCATGTTTAGCTCCAGGCCCCTAGTTATTAGACATACATGGAATGTTCTATCTTCATCAATGTTTTGCTTTAATTTTGTTAGATAGGTTCTGTCATTATGTTGGTTATGTTGGTCTCAAGGTCCTGAGCTCAACTGATGGTCAGGTTTACTGAGGGCTTGAATTGTAAGTACTTGCTAACAAATTCAACTTAGGGATTTCAACCATGGTTAAGATTTTCACAATGTATATACAAAACTTCTTACAGGTGCCCAGAGCATAGCCTAGTGGTAGAGTGCTCATCTAGCATGCATAAAGCCCTGGGTTAAATTCCTTGGCCTCACATAAGCAGAAAAAGCTGGAAGTGATACCACAGCTCAAGTGACAGAGCTCTAGCCTTGAGCAAAAAGTATCCAAGGACAGTGTCCAGGCTCTGAGTTCAAGCCCCAAGGCTGGCAATTTTTTTTTTTTTTTTTTGGCCAGTCCTGGGCTTGAGTTCAGGGCCTGAGCACTGCTGTCCTTGGACTTTCTTAAGGCTAGATCTCTACCACTTGAGCCTCAGCACCACTTCCAGATTTTTTTCTATGTATGTGGTACGGAGGCATCGAGCCTGGGTCTTCATGCATGCTAGGCAAGCACTCTACCACTAGGCCACACTCCTGGCACCCAATTTTAATTTTAAATTTAAAATCCAATCCAAAGTTTATGGACATACAGACTGAACTTGATTCATTTCAATAAGAAGAACAAATTTAAAAAAATTAAAACTAAGGAAGTAATTCAAAAAATGTGGCATGAAAATGATTTAATATTCAGGTTAATTACTAAAACTCAAAATTGTCAAGTTACATCTAAAATGCTTGAAAAAAGGTAAAACAAAAAAAGTAACTCCTTATACAGTACACAGATATTTAAAATAAGTGAATGCCACACTTAACATGTGAATAGTAATTTTATCATGTTTGAATTATAAAGCTATCTTAAAAGGTATCTAAGGGGCAGGGACCCTGGTCTAATGAGTGCTTGTCTAGTATACACAAAGCCCTTGGTTTTGTGTATACTATGCAGATTCCTGGAATCTGCATGCACAGAAATTGGGAAGGGGTGCTGTGTCTTAGTGGGCTCAGGGACAGTACACAGGCCCCAAGTTCAAGCCTTAGGTATGATCAAAAAGGGTAAAAAAAATAAATAAACAAAAGACATTAAGTTGTGATTATCGCACAAGAATATATGTTTCCAACTAATAAAATCTTACATGGCATTTCAAAAGAATTATGGTATTAGAATTTAATCAGTTGAGTCACTAAAGATGCAGCAAAGATCAGATATTTCAACCAACCTTTGAAAATGGTGACTGTATAGCTGTGTTGGGATACCAAGAATACGATCATATATAGCTGTAACTTCTCTCAGATTTCCTTGTTCATTTTCCCAGTTTATATACATTTCCCACAGCCTGTCAGATCGGAAATCTGTTCCTGCAGCTAGAACAGCATGCTCAAAAGTTCTGAAAAATTAAATTACTATTAAGTTACCTTTCCAAAGTAAATTCACTTTAAAAATACTGTATGTATAAAATTAGAAAATAATGCTGAATTCAACAAGTTTAGCTGCTTCTTAAGCAAGCAGGGATGAACAAAAGTAGAAGTAGTAATTGGAAGCATAGAAGAAATTGTTTAAAAGTATGGAAAAAACATGAAGGGATAGAAAAGTTTTCTTTTTCTTTTTTGGGGGGGTTGTGGGAGGTCCTGGGGCTTGAACTCTGGGCCTAGGCACTGTCCCTGAGCTTCTGAGCTCAAGGCCGGCATTCTATCTCTTGAGCCACAGCTCTATTTCTGGCTTGCCTTTTTTTTTTTTTTTTTTTTTTTTAAAGTTTAGTGAGGGTGTTAAGGACATTCCCACCAGGACTGGGTTCAAACCACAATCCTCAGATCTCAGCTCTTGAGTAATAGGATTACTATCCCCGGCAGAAAAGTTTACTTACTGTGTAACTTTTTACATAAAATTTAAAATTACATGATACAATATATAGATTTTAAGCAACTTAAGATGGTCACAATCGATAGTATAAGTATCAAGATTGTAATGTATGTTATATTGATTCAATTAGGTAGATGATCAGAATTTAGAGGCAGATCTTAACTCAATTTATGGAATAATTCATAGCAAAAATAACTGACAAGAAATCCAGCTGCCTTGTAAGGTAATGAAAAGTATACATATATTTTAAAGCTTTCAAAAGCCCTTCGCAATTATAAAAATTTTATATTTAATTTAGGACAAAACCAAGTTATTTTAAAATATCTAACTCAAGAGATTTCTGCCAGCAATTGGATTTGCTTATTTCAATGAAAGAAAATTTGTGGATGTGTATTTTCAAAAGAGAAACACTAACATCAATAGGGCTTTTAAAAACAGTATGAGCTATCGGTTTGGAGGCAAAGCTTAAGTGATAAACCAGAACTGTAAATTCAAACTTCACAAGATCCAAAAAACCTTTAATGAATTCTAGGAAGCATTAAAAATGCAAAATGGGGCTGGGAGTTAAAAAAGTCCCAGGAGACTCTTATCTCCAATTAACCACTCAAAAAACAGAAGTGGTACTGTGGCTCAAGTGGTAGTCTTGAGCGTAAAGAGGTTCAGGGACAGAGCCCAGGCCCTAAGTTCAAGCCCCGCAACCTATTAAACATGTCAAACTAGAAAAAAACATGTTTAATAAATAGAGACAAATGATACAGAAATAAAGGGTCAGAGGTGTGACTATGCATGTTCTGAATCGAGAGTGTAAGGTAGATTCTACTGTCTACAAAGAATTTCAAAGACATTCTAGAAATACTGGAGATAAAGAAGGTCTGCTTAATGAGGAGCTAGGAGTCCTCAACTCCCTTAAGAAAGGTTATGTATATGACAAACCTATCTATAGGCAACATCGTGTTACCTGGGAAGAAACTGAAATTCTCCTAAAATCAGGAAGAAGACAAGGGTCTTCCCTCTCCCTACTCTTGTTCAGCATAATACTAGAAGTTCCAACTAATAAAAAAAATAGGGCAGGAGAAATAAGAGGGACTGAAGGGGCTGAGAGTTTGGCCTACTGGCAGAGTGCTTGCCTAGCATACACAAAGACTTGGGTTTAATTTCTCAGTACCACATACAGAGAAAAGCCAAAAGTATTTTTGTGGCTCAAGTGGCAGAGCGTTAGCCTTGAGGAAAACCTAAGGACAGTACTCAGGCCCTGAGTTCAGTCCTCAGACTGGCAAAAAAAAAAAAAAGATTCAAATAGGAAAATAAATAAAATTATTCCTATTTGCTGATATGATCATATATTTTAAAGATCCAACAGATGCCACCAAAACACTTCTAGAACTGACAGAACTTTTGGAAGGGTATCCGGATATAAAATTAATGATCAAAAATGAGAAACTTTTCTATATATCAACAATAAATTGGCTGAGAAAGAAATCAGGAAAACAACTCTACTCACAATAGTATCCAAAACAATAAATGCCTAATTACTATTAACCATGGGAATGAAAGGCCTCTACCATAAAAAACTGTAATAAAAAAGCTTGAAGAGCTAGGTAACATAGGAGGCTCACACCTGTAATTCTAGCTACTAAGAAGGCTGAGCTCTAAGGGTTACAGTTCAAAGCCAGCCTGGGCAGGAAAGTCCAATTAACCCCCAGAAAAACACAAGTAGCACTGTGGCTAACTACAGGAAAATGTAAAGGAAATTATATGCCCAGGTTAATCTTTTCTGAATAGAACTGAGGAGCCCAGAAGATGGAAGCAAGAATTGACAAAAGGGACTACCCTCATATGTAAGTGTCTGTATAGCAAAAGAAACAAACAGAAGACTATACCAAGTACTAAAAAAAAAAAAGGAAAAAAAAAACAAGCAGTAAGAAAATAATGTGTAAATGAACTAAGCAGACTGTTCTCAAAAGAGATACAAACAGCTAATATATGAAGATATATTCAATATCCTAATCCATAAAAAAATGCAAACATGACTGATACTAGGATCCAACCTCACCGTAGCCAAAATGGCAGCATTCAAGAGAAAAAAATGCTAGCAAGTATTAGAAGTGAGGGGAAATAGAGTAAACACTACAGAGGAATCCTGGAAAGACTAAAAACAGCCTTTCCTTCTACTTGAGATCCAATCAGCATATGTTCAGTGAAGCTCTGTTCATAACAGCCAAATGATACAATGAGTTGATATGCCCCCAAACAAATAAATGGATAATGAAAATGTGATAGCTATATACACACACATATGTACACATGTACACATACGTACACACACTAAAATGTGGTAAAGACAAGCACCAGTGGCTCACACCTATAATCCTAGCTGTTCAGAAGGCTTGAAGCCAACCCAAGGAGAAAAAGTACATGACACTCTTTATCTCTAATTACAGAAAAGGATGGAAAAGGTGTTATAGCTCGAGTGACAGAATACTAGCCTTGATCAAAAGGTCCAGAGTTCAAGGCTCAGGACTAGCAAAACTTTAAAATAAATGAATGAATGAAAACACAGTGCAAAGCCATAAATTGAAACAACAAAAAAATATGCACTTAAAGAGATTACTCAAAAGATAGGAAAAGGGAAAAGAAAAAAATAATGGGTGATGACTAATTTTTTTTTTTTTTTTTTGCCAGTCCTGGGCTTGAGCTCAGGGCCTGAGCAATGTCCTTGGACTTTCTCAAGGCTAGAGCTCTACCACTTGAGCCTCAGCACCACTTCCAGGTTTTTTCTATGTATGTGGTACCGAGGACTTGAACCAGGGTCTTCATGCATGCAAGGCAAGCACTCTACCACTAGGCCAAACTCCCAGCCTGTGATGACTAATTTTAAAATGTATTTTGGCTGGAAGGTTCGATTTCTCTGTACCATATATATAGAAAAAAAAAAAAAAAACACAACAAATAGTACTATGGCTCCAGTGGTACAGCTCTAGACTTGAGAAAGCCCATGGACAGTGCTCAGGCCTTGAGTTCAAGGACCAGGACTGGCAAAAAATAAAAGATAAAAATAAAATAAAATAAAACGTATTTTGAAAGATGAAGAATATACCCAAAATTAGTTTGTTCACAACTATGAAATTTGAATAAGGAGACCTGTGGAAATGGCTTCGGAAAGAGAGAAAAGGAGAGCAATAGTTAGGTGAAGTTTATTTGAATATATTGTAAGTGTGGGAGAATGTAACTAATGCAATCATTCTTTATAAGAAAAGATACATCTTCAACTTTTTTTTTTTTAACATTTAACTAAGTATATTTTGTGCAATTATAGAGCTTCAAAGGGTAGTGTTGTGATCCCAGCACTCGGAAGGGTAAAGCAGGATGACAACTTCATGGATAGCCTGGCCTATACAGCACTCACAGCAAGACCATATATCCCAAAGGAGGTGGAAAGTGTACAGGCTGCTTGCTTCTATAATCAGTGGACATAAATCAAGAAAAAGTAGAATTTAACAAACTCAAAAAAAAAAAAAAAAAAGATGTAAAACCCAGGAGTGATATAAAGACAAATGCAAATCTAGACTGCAGGTTTCAGAACAACATTCCAAGAGTGCGGACAAAAAAAGAGGGGACTTACAGAGTATATGACATGTCTATTTGGAAAACCATATGTGAAGCTTTTTATTAAACAGATGAGAAAAATGGATGAATATTAACACCAGGAAAATAAGGCTACAGAAGACTAGTATGATGGATATTTCTAAGATTCAGAGTAAATAAAATACACCTCCCCATGTTTGTTAAAGCCTACTGAGTAGGCAGGGTATAAATGTTTCAAAATTGTTATCTACTATAAGATTCATAATATCTACAATTAATGAGAAAAAGTATGTTTACTCATATATATGTATTTTATATATATACAGTGTATATAAAAAAAATGGATAAACAACTTTTTGCTTTAAGTAGATTATCAGCAGCTTCATAAGCTATGGATTTGTTCTGAAAACCTGAAACAGAAACAGTGACACATTTCTATAATCCATAAGGGAAAAAAACAGAAAAAGAACACATATAAATACTTTAAAAAATGGCTCAGGAATGGGATTATAGTTCAGTGGTAGAATACCTGTCTAGGACACAGAAGACCCTGGTTCAATTCCCAGCACCAGAAAAAGTATATGAAAGGATGATAAACCAGGATGAGTAATCTAAACATACTCTAATTTTAAAGAAGTGGTAACATAAAGGAAAAACAAAATTATGTAACACTGACATGGAAAATGGTTACTTTTATAAATTGTGGGAGTTAAAAAAACTGGTACCACTTTTGAGATATATTTGATAAAAGTTCTCTATATTTCCCTTTCCACTTATAGCATTCTACACAAATACTGATTTGTATAGGGATGCTTACGGCACTGCTATTTATTTCCTGTAAGTTAAAGATTTGGTCATCCAATAAAACATAATGCACAGAAACTACATTTTGTAATAACATTGGTAAATAGTTAAAAGACATAAGTACAAATACCAGTATGTATACTATATAAATGTGAAAGTGCACACATCAATTCATTATCCACTGGATGGAACTGAATATAGGAATACTATATTACCTTTATTTAAAAAACATTAAAAAATACAAGAAAACATTAAATTTATTACATACACCATTTGTTGTAAGCACTGGGAAAAAAAGAATAAGGGTTACTTCCAGGAGAAATTTTATTATTAGCATTAAGATACTTAATATCCTCAATCACAATTAAATATCAAAATTTCACATACCCTCTTACTGTATTGCTTGTCTCAGGATCACCAGGGTCCAATGTTTCTTTTAAGAAGTTTATATAATGAATCCAAAGATCAACACTAAGAGGTATTGCCTGAAGTCCCCGTCTATAAACCTAAGAAGAAAACAATAAGCTGTACTTCAAATATTTAATTATTTCTTAACAGAGAGGCAACACTGTGATATCCGGTGAACCTTAGAAATACTAATTACTGGAATTTTGTTTAAATAATCTACCATTACCATTTGGGTGGAGGTTGGATAGAACATGGCAATGTTCTGATCCCCACGTGCAGAGTCTTGATCTTCAAAGCGCAGCAGTCCCTGCATTCTGACCGGGTTGTGTGGGCAGGCTTTGGGTTACAGACCATAGGGCACAGACCCATTAGAGCATCAATGACAGCGTCTGACCAAAAATGCAATAAGACGTAGCAAATGTGACTAGAAAACCAACTATATTGTTTGGAAAATGAGAAATAAATGTGAGAGAAAAGCCCTGCCCTACTTGTTAAGCTGCAGTGTAATACAGAGGCTTGCACTGCAAAGCTTGACAAACGGTAGAGGTTTAACGCACCTGCCAACAAAGAGAGAAAATATTAGCTACAAATGCCACAAAAGTGACAAATGCAAATAAAATACCCTATAAAAATTGCTTGACCGTAAATGGTAGGTACTGTCAGCCAAAGAAAAATCCTTGGTTATTAATTGGCTTACAGTACCTAATGGAGATAACTTTATTCAGTTGATGTACGCACCTCATCTGATTGTTTAATGTTGTCATGTCGCTTTTCAAGGTCCGCATACTTTTTCCAGTAACCATAGCAATAAGGATAGTGTATGAAAAACTTGTCAAATGCTTTCCTGGCAGCCATCAGGTGATTCTGATGAAAATAAAACGAGGCATTTAAGTAGTTTATAAAAACATTATTTTTTAAAAAAAGATACTAATTTTGTCATACAGTAAGGTCACCCACCAATCCCTCACCACAAGTGCTGGAATCAAACTTACGGCCTTACACATGCTAGGCATTTCTAAACCACTGAGTTATACTGACTGAGCTATACCCTCATATTGCATGATAAATTTATTTCAGTAAATTTATATATACACACACACATACCTCAATTATCACACACTAGACTGCATTTAATGTTATTAAACTTAACCTGAAGTTAGCTTAAAATCAAACTTCAATTATAAAACAGTAAGGCCTAAACTGATATTACCGATTAATCTGTTTTTCTGATGCCATTTAGGTAGTTACTAACCTCCTGTTCTACATACTGAAGCAAATATACCCATCCTGTAAAATCTTGAGGATTATTTTCTGTAGTTTTCCAAAATTTTTCATATTCTGCAGGGAAACTTGCTTCCGTTTCTGTCACTGTCACTGGAAGGTCCACAACATTGGTCATTTCACTTTCTTCTGCAGGTGCATTCACGTTGGGAGAACCACCAGGTGACTGTTCCATTTCTGTAACGTTCATAATCTCAGTGCTAAAATCAGCAGACTGTTCTACTTCTGAACTGCTGTTGCCTGTGCTGCCATTATTAGAATTTTTGTACTCGTCCATGTGAGAATTTTGCATGCTGTTTCTCCTCAGTTAATGATCTGTGAAAACATACACACACAAAAACTCTTCCAAATGCTAACAAGTTATTTGGCATGAACATTTTGAAAAGACTTAATTTATTTGTTGCAGGTAATACAAATTATACCTACTGGTTACAGTTTAAAGCCTTACCTGGGTTTGAATTCAAGCTTGCTAGGCAGGCAGTTGTGCTACTGTCCTCTTCCCATTTTAGCTTTAGCTTCCCCTCCCTACCTACACACACACACACACACACACACACACACACACACACACGTCTCCATGCCCAGTTAATACACAATAAGGGACCATTTAACTTTTATAGCCTGTGTGTCCTCACTCCTGTCAATTACCTCCTGAATAGCAGAACTGTGAGTCACTGTACCGTATTTATACTTTTTTTTGGTTGATCATGGTGCTTGAACTCAAGGGTCTGGGCACTGAGTTTCTTCACTCAAGGCTACCACTCCACCACTTAGAGCCACAGTGCCTCTTCTGGTATTCTGGTGGTTAATTGGAGATGAGTCTAACTGACTTTCCTGTCCAGATGGCATTAAAGTGCAACCCTCAGATCTCAGTCTCCAGAGTAGTTAAGATTACAGCATGAGCCACTAGCACCTGGCTACTTGTACTGTTGAGACAGGATCTTATTAGTTTAACCCAGGATGACTCTTGAGCCTCCTGCCAAGAGCAGGAATTACTACAGGCATAAATCATAAGAGCTGGCACAGGTAATATTTCTTAAATTTTTAAACTAATCCTTTATTGAAAACTTTAAGGACCTAAATTTTTTTAAGAGATGTTCAAATTCAAGATAGAAATAGAGTGGTAGAGGAATAGCTTCAGTAGTTATGGCTATTCAGAAAAGCAAATGGTTTAGCCAAGAGTGGTGGCTCATGCCTATAATCCTAGCTACTCAGGAGGCTGAGATCTGAGGATCAAGGTTCAAAGCCAGTCCAGGCACAAAAAGACCTGAGACTCTTGACTCCAGTTAACCTATAGAAAATGGGAAATGGGGCTTGGCTCAGGGGTAAGGTGGTAGCCTTGAGCTGAAGAGCTCAGGGACAGTGCCCAGGCCTGAGTTCAAGCCCCATGACCCACAAGAAGGAAAAGCAAATGTTTTTCCAAACTCTGTAGTATATTACTTTGAACAAAATCAATATTTATTAGGAAGATGCAAGGTAGAGGAGATACTAGGTAGGCATCAACAGGTGTTCACCAGAGAACACATACCATTTCTAGAGACAAAACCCAAGCATCTCTCCAAATCTAACATATACGTATTCTTTGATCAAGAAGTTATACAGTCCAGAAGTTACTCTGAATTATTTATATAGGATTGGGTAAAAGTACAACTTTCTAGGGTCTCACTTAAAGACTCCCTGAACAACCAGAAAATCGTCTACTAGTTGACTTTCTGGAGCATGAAACTTAAATTTTTTTGTAATAACTAGAAATCCCCACATTTTTAATGTAGCTAGAAAAAAAATTATAGCCAACTAACCCATAATTTGCTTTGCTCTAACAAAACTATCATTTTCCCCCTGTTCATTTTCCCCTGTTCAATTAAGGGACTGCAGACGAGTCAAAAATAAAATAAAAAATAAAAATAGCAGTCACAGGGTGGGAATGTGGCTTTGTGGTAGAATGCTTGTCTAGCAGGCATAAAGCCCTGGGTTCCATTTCTCAGTATCATATAAACAGAAAAAGGTGAAGTGGCACTGTGGCTCACATAGTAGGGTGTTAGCCTTGAGCAAAAAAGCAGCTCAGGAACAGTGTACAACCTCCCCCCCCCCCAGTTCAAGCCCCAAGACTGGCAAAATAAACAAACAAAAATAAAATAAACAAACAAAAACCTAGCACTCACGGGCAGAGAAAAGATCTGTTAGACTTAAAACTTTCAATGAATTTTATTTTACTTGGTGTAAATCCTGACATTTTGCATATGTATACAATCCTTATGTATTTTCATCCTTAGGGTATTATCATCAACATGGATATTAGAACATCAGAAAAGTTCATTTCTGCTGGATGCCTTAGAAGAATTGCTTAAGCCATTTCAGGCTCTAGGGGAAAATAAGAATTCTCAATTTGTTTTGTTCATTTCCCCCTTAAGACAAAAAGCCTATCTAAAGGATACTTTTCTATATGCAAAAAACAGTCGCTGGTTTATGGGTCTTAAAATTTCACAGCTCAGCTTAAAAAAAAAAAAAGTTGGCTACCACATTCTGAGTCATTTACTACCTACTCTAATTGCATATGCAAGTGGGATATAAGGGTTAGTCTGGAATCAGCAAATTTACCACACCCTAACATCTTTGGAGTCTGTCTGTTACTCCACGCCCTACAATTAGAGTTGTAAAAAGAATTAAGAAAATCCACCTTAACCTTACGGAAATCATTTTGAGGATTACTTCACAAACCACAGGCTGAAAAGAACTAAAGTTATTTCAAAAGCATACCTGCTTCCCACCCCAGTATTTTGAGGCAGTGTCTCACTAAAAGGACAAGCCTGATGTGGAACTCACTATCCTCCACTCCCCACTTCCTACGGGCCGGGATTATAAGGACACTTGGCCAACACACTCTTCATAATGTTCACATTTATTCTTTACTCTGTGCTAATACTGAGGGATTGACCTCAAGGCCTCCTCTTGACTCACCTTTTCACTAACAGCTGGCTCTGCTAAGCCACCCCTCCAGTTCAGCATTTTTGCTTGTCGACTAGAGAATCTTGCAGACTTTTCTGCCCACGCTGTGAACAGCAATGTCCAGATCTCAGCTTAAGTAGCAGAGACAGTAGGCCTCAGACACTGGTACCCCGCATCCTGTTTATTTTTAACAGCTAGCAACTTCCAACAAGCAACATAAAATATTAATCACTGGAACAAAACAGAGTGCCAAGAGATAAATCTTCTTGCAACATCATCAAATAGTGTTTACCAATGTCAGAACCTACTCCATGAGAAAAGGACACTCTCCTCAACAAATAATGTTAGGGAAACTGTATATTCACATGCAAAAGAATGAAGCTGTGCATTTTTCTTTCATTATACATACACTAAAAATAGATTAAAGACCCCAATGTAAAATCTAAAACCATATAGAACTCCAGAAGAAAACATTAAGACTTCAACAGTGAACTTAGCAATGATTTCATAGATGACACTAAAAAGGGGTGGAGGAGCACAAAGGCAAATGGGACATGAAACTTAACATTCTGTGTATCAAAAGACACAACCAAGCCGGGCGCAGTGGCTCACACCTATAATCCTAGTTACTTGTGAGACTGAGATTTTAGGATCACGGTTCAAAGCCAGCCCAGCACTAAAGACCTTGAGACTCTTATCTCCAATTAACCACAGAAAACTGAAGTGACACCGTGAGTCAAAGGGTAGGGTGGTGGCCTTGAGCTAAAGAGCTCAGGGACAGCGCCAAGGCCCGCAGTTCAAGCCCCATGATCGACACCCCCACCCCCCCCCAAAAAAATCAGAACTTTTACTTTCATTTCTTGCACAGAGAACAAGAAATTCATTTTTCCCTTTCTCCCTATTTTATACTATTGTACAAGTCTTTGCTAAGTTAAATTTTTAAAAAGCCACAGTTAAGCTTGTTGTAATAGAACCAGCACTTAGGAGGTTGATACAGGAACACTGAGAGCTTGAGGCCAATTTGGCTACATAGTGAAATCCTACAAATAAAAATTGCCGGGTATAGGTGCTCTACACCTAATCACAGCACCTTATTAGATACTTAAGTCTTGCACTGGCTATCCATATGGAACAGGAAAATCTAAGGTTTAGAGTACTCTAGACTGTCAACCAATCCTAATTGTACATTGAGAATTCTCAGCAGAGGTTACAGTCAAGTAAAATCTTACAGCCTACTTGGAAGAATTACAATAATGAACAAAATTATTTATCTCAGCATCTAAGAAAATAGTTATCCACTGGTGTATATAGTCTAGCCCACAGCACATCAATAAAAGTAGCATTCTTTTCTTTTTTTTTTTAAATGACCCAGTACAGCAAACAATAGTGAATACATTTTTATCCCACTGGATCACTGTGTTATCTATCCCATTAAAAATGTTTCTATTGAACTGAGGATGTGGCTTAGTGGTAGAATGGTTGCCTAGCATGCACAAAACCCTGGGTTCCATTTCTTAGTACCACATAAACAGAAAAAGACAGAAGTGGCACTGTGGCTCAAGTAGTAGAGCACTAACCTTGAGCAAAAGCAGCTCAGGGACAGTGCCCAGGCTCTGAGTTCAAGTCCCAGGACTGGTGTGTATGTGTGTGTGTGTGGGGAAATGTTTCTACTTAACAGGGGTTAAGGGTATTTAGCAAGTGTGAGGCATTGAGTTCAACTCCCTCTACCAAAAAAATTTACACCAATTGAGTTTCCCAATTCCTTCTTATATATTATATGCCCTCTTTCACTCTCTAAGTATCAGTTTTTATGTTATTGAAATTGTTACAACAGCTGAAATACTTTATGTTTCCATATATTCTCATGATTTATTGACATCGTAAATGATTCAGAGCTATTTCACTTTTTCCACTATGCAATCTCCCACTGGGGAAAGCCATCTATATAACCTTCTTGATCACAACTTCCATCAAAGGCCAACCTAGAACTCACTTTCTCAATAATTTTGCTTTCCAAATCATCTTCACTCCCCTTTCTGGTCAACCTCTTTCAGTGCAATGGATTACTCCCAATAGCAATGAAAATGCTAAAACCTTTCCCACAACTTTCATAAAATAATTTGTGATGGACATACTGCAGTTTAGCTACAGTTTAGCTCTGTAAGAAGGATACACATTGCAACTCAGTTCACTTTAAAATTAACAGAATACCATTGTGGTGACAAGAGATTTCTAACCCCCACACCTGGGAGGCTAAGGTAGCAAAGCAGTATCTCACAGCTCCAGGGCACCTTGGGCCACCACAGATTTCAGGATTTTGACTAAAGGAGGAAATGGAAAACCAAAGTGGTCTTCAATTTAGGTTCAAGCTTGTTTGTAAGTCTCTGTGTTTATAAATCCAGCAAATGATTTCCAATTAATCTTTCTAACCCTACTCAGCATCTAACAGCAGCATGACTCCCTGCTGGCTCATGCCTATAATCCAGTGACTTGGGAAGCAGAGTTCAGAACTGTAATTCAGGCCAGACAAGCAAAAACTAGACCTCATCTCAACCAAAAGCTGTGCTGAGATGGCACACAGGAGGATCACATTCTGAGGTTAGATTCAGGCATAAACAAGGCCCTATCTAAAAAAACGTAACTAAAGCAAAAAAAAGTATGGAGGTATGGTCAAGTAGTAGAGTAATAGCCGAGGAAAATGTGAAGAAAAGAATGACTTCTTACTCAACAGGCTTTTCTTGTTTCATTGCCTTTTTCATTTTTATTTATTTATTTTTTGTTGGTTGTCAGGCTTGGGTTCTAGGCCAAGGCACTGTTCCTGAGCTCTTCAGCTTAAGGCTACAGCCCTACCCCTTGAGTCATGGCACCACTTCCCATTTTCAAGTGATTGATTGGAGATAAGAGTCTCAAGTTCTTTAGTGCCCGGCTGGCTTTGAATCCTGATCCTCAGATCTCAGCCTCTGGAGTACTAGGATAACAGGCATGAGCCACCATGCCTGGCTTTTTTTTTAATTCATAGAATTTATTTCAAGTAGTGAACTCATGGTTTAATTACCATGCTATAAGAATTACTCAGCTCAGCTGGGTGTAGAGGCTCTCGCCTGTAATCCTAGTTACTCAGGAAGCTGAGATCTGAGGATCAAGATTCAAAGCCAGCCCAGGCACAAAAGGACCGGAGACTCTTATATCCAATTAACCTCTAGAAAATGGGAAGTGGGGCATGGCTCAAGGGTAAGTCAGTAGCCTAGAACTGAAGAGCTCAGAGACAACGCCCAGGCAGAGTTCAAACCTCAGCTCTTTTTTTTTTCTTTTTTTTTCTTTGCCAGTCCTGGGCTTGACCTCAGGGCCTGAGCACTGTCCTTGGACTTTCTCAAGGCTAGAGCTCTACCACTTGAGCCTCAACACCACTTCCAGCTTTTTTCTATGTATGTGGTACCGAGGAATCGAAACCGGGTCTTCGTACATGCTAGGCAAGCACTCTACCACAAGGCCAAACTCCCAGCCCCTACTCAGCTCTTTTTAACTTAAATATGCAGCCCATCTTCTGACAGACTCTAGGGTACTGGGATTACAAGCATGTTCTACCATGCCCAGATTATCATAATTCTTTACACACGGTAACAAATTTAATGTTTCATGACAATTTAATATGATTCAACTATGACGTATTGATTTACTACACAAGGCATTTTTTTTCAATGAATAAGACCAACACATGTCATTAGGCATTGCTATAATTTCAATAATAACAAGGTCTACTGAACAAGCATTTTGCTAAAATACACCTTCCCCAGTTTTAAAAATGAGGGGAAAAAAAAAAAAAAGGCCAAGTACCACTGGCTCACCCCTGTAATTCTGGCTACTCAGGGAAGATTATGGTTCCTAGCCAGCCTACCCAGCAAACTCTGTGATATTCCAATTAACTCCCCAAAAGCCAAAAGTGGTGCTATGACTCAAAAAATAGAGCGCTGGCCTTGAGCCCCCAACCCAACTTGCAAAAAAGTTCAAAGATCCAGGCCCTGAACTGAAACACCAGGACTGGCATCAAAATGGAAGGGAAAAAAATCCACATTTATTAAGGTTAAATAATTTATCCAAGTTCACATGCAAGGAACAGAGACAGGATTTAACTGTATCTCAATATCCATACTCCCTTCTCTATTAGAGCCACTCATTTCTTTTTTTTTTTTTTTTTGCTCCCTACCACTTATTTCATTTCTCTTGACGTTATTTTTGGGTTTACTTTTCCCAGCTTTTAAAAAATCATTCTGTATAAAATTTTTTAACTGTATAAAATTTTTCCACTGTAAAATTCTCCCCAAGCCTTAAACTTCTATTTGATATAATTCCATTCTAACTAAAATCTATTCATAATTCTAGGCAAAATCTGTAATATTCATTCAGTATTGATCTTCCCTGCTTGATTGAAAATTCCTTGAAGAAAAACAGGTTTGGCAAAACATAAATCAAGCATGTTATTTTCACAACCAAATGGGAAATGATAAGTGCTTGGATATTAGAGGTCAACAGACCTAAATAAAAGACCAAATCTCACTACTTATAAACTGAGTGTGGAAGAATGGCTCAAGTAATAGACTATATATGTACCTAAAAAACATGGAACCCCGAGTCCAAATCTCTCACTACCTAAAAGAAACAAACTCTGAGCAGGCACTTAAGCTTTCTCAAATCATTAATACCTTGCTATAAAAATTAAATTAGGAGCAAAGTCCATGTGACTCTTTACTCCAGATAACTACTCAAAGCCAGGAATGGAGCTGTGGCTCAAAGTGGAAGAGCACTGGCCTTGAGCACAAAAAAGTTCAGGAACAGGACAGGGAATTTAGTCCAATGATAAGAGTGCTTGCCTAGCATGCACAAAGACCTGGGTTCGATTACTTGGTACCACATACATAGATAAAAGCCAGAGTGGCCAGGGAACTCAAGAAACTAATCCCCCCCCAAACCCAACAAACCATTCACTAAATGGGCAAGAGAACTAAAGAAAGACTTTACAAAAGAAGAGATTAAAATGGCAGAAAAGCATATGAGAAAATGTTCATCATCCATGGTCATAAAGGAAATGCAAATAAAAACAACCCTAAGATACCACCTTACCCCAACAAGAATGGCCAAGATTTTGAACTCAGACAATGACAGGTGCTGGCAGGGTTGTGGAGAAAAAGGAACCCTACTACACTGCTGGTGGGAGTGTAAACTAGTCCAGCCACTCTGGAAAGCAATATGGAGGTTTCTTTAAGAACTGAAAATTGACCTTCCCTACCATCCCGCCATGCCACTTCTGGGCATCTACCCTGAACATCATAACCCAAGATATGGTAAGGATACCTGCTCAGCTATGTTCATCTCTGCACTATTCACAATAGCCAGGTGATGGAAACAATCCAGATGCCCTACTGCAGATGAATGGATACAGAAAATGTGGCATATATATATATATATATATATTTACACATACATACAATGGAATTCTACATAGCCAACAGACAAGATAAAATAATGGCATTTGCAGGGAAGTGGACGAATCTAGAGCGAATCATGTTGAGTGAGACAAGTCAAGACCAAAGGAACAAAAGGTACATGGTATCCTTGATATGTGGCTATTAGATCCAAACAGTACAGGAGCAAGGACTCACTCAGTATTTGCATACCCAAAGCTATGGACATGGTACAGAAAACATAAACACAACTACATAGACACAAAAACTTATGACTCCATAGACATAGTTTTACTACATAGATTGATATGTATATGTGATATACAAACTCTTAAGCCTAATTTTGATTATGTTCTAAAAACTAAGTGCCAGTGATTGTATAGATTCCCTTCTTGAATACTGGTTTGTTAAACACGTCATTTGAAATATGATGTAAAAATCAATGTTAATAAATTCTTTAATAAAAAAAAAAGCCAGAGTGGTGCTGTGGCTCAAGTGGTAGAGTGTTAGCCTTGATAAAGCCCAGGCCAGTGCTCAGGCCCCGAGTTTAAGCCCCCAAACCAGAAATTCTTTTCATTCACATTACTATTAGTAATAGTTTAACTAATTATCTCTCCTGTATGTTGAAAGCTGCAGATTGTTTCAAACCTCCTCCTTCTAACTTCATTTTAAATAGAAAAACAAAGTGAATATCAGTAGAGTGTAGTGTTATATGTTTATAATCCCAATAGGAGATTATAAGGAGTCTAGAGACTCCTAGGGCAGGATGACTTTCATTCTTCATGTCTGAGTCTTAGCACAAGCTATTCCCTGTGATTAACAAAACTTTTGCTTTTCTCAAAACAAACGTAGTGTGCTTCTTTATGAAATATATCACCATTAAGCTCGAAATACATGAAGCACACAAACATAAAAGGAAACATGATAAATTACAATAAAAAATTTACTAAGGAGAAATACAGTTCTTTTGTATCATATTTGTGTGGGTGTATGTTCAATGGTCCCGGGGCTTGACCTCATGGCTTAGACTGTCCCTGAGCTTCTATTGCTCAGAGAGCAACTTCTTAGTAGTTTCTTGGATGATAAAGTCTCCCAGACTTTCCTGCTAGTTTGGCCTCCAGCCATGATCTTCAGATCTCAAGCATGTTAGTAAGCTATTGCAAACGGGGTTGAGCCACTGAGTCCTTATCTAACCCTTATACTTGGGAATTCATCAAACACTTGAAGCACACCACCTTGAAATTTAAAAGGTCATTCTGAAAGTGATTTAAACAAAAGGAACTTAGAAGGCATTAGACTTAACACTATTTTTTGTGTGTACTGAAGGTAGAATTTTCATACAAAGAGCAATATATAAAAATTTGAAGTCAATATCAAAGAGTCTCAGTAATGTAGAAAAAGTAACTTTGCAGTCCACAATTTACTCCATGCCTCAGTTGCAGAAAAAACAATATGAAGAAAAGGCTATCATGACCGCTGGTTTTGGCAACAGTTTTTAGAGAATGACTTGAATGTTCAGAGTGACCTTTTTCAGTTTTCATACACTGTATTAAATACCTATTAGTCCAAGACACTGGACTTTTTTGGGGGGGAGGGAGGAAAGTGTTGCTTGGTCCAGTGGCTTGAATTCAGGGTCTGGATGTTGTCCCTGAGCTTTTTTGCTCAAGGCTAAGTGTTCTACCACAGCTCCACTTCCGGTTGTGTGTGCTCAATTGGTGTTAAATCGTCTCCAGGGCTTTCATGTCCTGTCTCTGAATCTCAATCCTCAAATCTCAAGGATTACAGGCACCCAGTTGAAACTGGATACACACACACACACACACACACACACACACACACACACACAAGTGCATGCATCATCTTCAAATCTTTGGGAAAAAATTTACTCTTCGGCTACTTATTTTTGTCAATGAACTTGATGGCAAATGCTTGTAATCCCAGAACTACATAACCTGAGGCAGATAAGTATGAGTCGGAAACCACCCTGGCCTACACAGTTAAGGTCCAAGTCAGCCTGTGCCATTTCAGCATACCTTAAAAAAAAAGGATGTCTTATTTTTATGCAGAATGTTAATATATCCCAAAAGTTCTGCTTTCTCTTGAAAATAATATGCATACAGACACACACAAAATTTTTTTTTTTTGCACCAGTCCTGGGCTTGAGCTCAGGGCCTGAGCACTGTCCTTGGACTTTCTCAAGGCTAGAGCTCTACCACTTGAGCCTCAGCACCACTTCTGGCTTTTTTCTATATATGTGGTGCCGAGGAATCGAACCCGGGTCTCCGTGCATGCTAGGCAGGCACTTTAACCACTAGGCAAAACTCCCGGCCCAACACAGACCCAATTTTTATCGTTCGATTTACACAATCACTCTCCTCAAATATAAGGTAAAGTAGTAAAAATATTACTAAATAACCCGAGTCTAAGAAAAGTCTGCTTTTTACTCCTCGTACACAATGTGGAAAAAAAAAAAAAGTCATTCATGACTTTAACCCCACTGGAGAATAAAGCTCAAGCTTGTTTCTGTCCACTTAAACTCCAGCAGTGCTCAAAACATTTAAGTTCCAAAACAGTGCTTCATAGCTCGTCGTGTAAAAGGAACATTCTTAAAGCTTCGCCTTTTCCAGCAAATGGAAACATTCAGCCAATCAGATGGGGAGTAACGTTAAGCCTTCGCCCAGAAGGCCAGGGGAATACTGAAGCAGAAAGCACATCGGAAGCGGTGTGAACCGTGCCACGCATCATCACGAACGCCGTAAGCACCGCCATGGCCTTACAGCACTTTTACTGAAGATGATTTTGGGGTTAGGAAAAAAGTGCGGCTGTGCTGATTACAGAAACCAGACGCGCGCGCGCTCCGTGACAAGGCCCTCCTCGGATCCTCCCGGGCTCTTTGGGGATCGCTGTGACTCAGCCCCAAGGAGAACCCCGCAGTCACAAAGCAGAACGCGCCTTACGGAGGCTTTCGGGAACAGCATCTGCCCATCCTCCCGATCTTCCCGCGGCGACTCGCGAGGCCTTCCCCTCCCAGCCAGGCTCTGGGGAAGCGCAGCTCCACGCCGACCCTCCTAAAATCCCAGCCCAGCCTACCCTGCCAGGTCCACCTGGGCGGAGGAACCCTCGCGCGGCCCCACCCAACAGGTGGGGTAGAGAAAGCAGCGGACGGCGGGGCGCCGGGCCCGAGCCAGGCCTCAAGCTGGGCGGGAGATGGAGGCCGCGGCCTGAGTGCGGCCTGAACACCGCAGGTCCCCTCGGGGCCCCCGGACCCCTCCTCCACACCCCCTCCAATCCCCAAGGGTCTGCACCCCGCGGACCTGACGGTGGATGTCACACGATGCCATGAGCCACAGTCCGGACCAACCTAGGTGAAGATGGGACTCCCAACGCCAGTCCACCAAACCACAGCAGCTGCCGCCACCACTACTAGCGCCGCGGCCGCCTGGTCGAGTACCCAGGACGCATGCGCCGGCTTCAGAGACACGTGACTCGCACTGCGCAGGCCTGGAGCTTGGCGGGTTCGCTCGCCGTGCTCGGGATTCAGCCCCGCCCCCGACGCCACAGCCACGCCCCTGACGCCAGCGGAGGCGGGGTCGCTGGCTCTTCTGCAGGTTTCTCCCCCAGCCAATTTCCACCGCCAAGGAGAGGTCTATTTTAGGGCCCTTTTTTTCTCCTGCTCTGACAGATAGGGTTTCATCCTGAGCCCTCAAAGAAAAGTATTATTATTCTCTTTCTCACGTTTTCTTTGCTAAGGCTTTATCCCTCAAAACTGACCCTCAACTGGGCAGAACTAAAGCTTTAAGGCCTCCAAACTTCAAGATGACCACTCTTTCCAACACTGACCCTACACTCTCCTGTTCTGGGTTCAATATCACAGCTGGGCTTCAAGCTGTCTCTTCTGTAGATAAATCTGCCTCCAAAAACGTTTCTCTGCGGTTTCCTGTCACAGTCTTGTTCACTGCAACAGCACCTTTGCTTTCAGATCTCAAAATCACTCTGTGTGCTGCCTTTTTTGAAATTACATCTAGTTGCAGCTTCTCCTTTCCATCTGCTTCTTGACTTTGCTTAAGATTCTCTTACAAAGCAGGTGTGTGCTCTCCCAGGTTTAGTCAGCAACTTTTTAATGTTTGCTATCTGAAAGTGCCATCAAGGAAGTGTATACTGAGAAATCATAAGGCCAGAGTTTTCTTTGCAAGCACTTTTCTAGTTCCTCCAGTTTTTCCTAGGGTGGCCTTAGAACTTCATCAATAAATAAGCTCTGAGATTCCACCTTTGTCATAACCATCTACCTTTTTCAATTTCATTTACTAAAGATTTTTCCCTTTCATCTGGTTTTGTACATTTTTCAAGCCAGACCTATTGCTGAGTCCCTTGCTTAGAAACTTAGTTTTCTTTTACTAGTTATAAAATTCTAAGCTGCTAACACAAAATATGAGGTGTTTGATAGCTGTATCTTTTGCTTAGAGTGTGCTTCCAGCAATGATAACATATAAGTTTTTTTTTTAAATTAGGGCCATCACACACAAAAAAGAAATTTATAAAAAGTCAGAACTAGGGGCCGGGAGTTTGGCCTAATGGTAGAGTGCTTGCCTAGCATGCACAAAGACCCGGGTTCAGTTCCTCAGTACCACATACATAGCAAAAAGCCAGAAGTGGCGCTGAGGCTCAAGTGGTGGAGTGCTAACCTTGAGAAAGTCCAAGGACAGTGCTCAAGCCCTGAGCTCAAGGCCAGGACTGGCAAAAAGAAAAAAAAAAAAAAGCAAGCAAGCAAGCAACTCATTATCTGTCGTATGTAACTGCAACCCTCTGTATATCACCTTTATAATAATAGAAAATTGGATACCCTAAAAAAAAAGAGAAAAGGTTTAAAAAAAAAGTCAGAACTAGTGCTGTGGCTCAAATGGTAGAGTGCTAGCCTTGAGGAAAGCCCAAGGACAGTGCCCAGGCCCTAAGTCCAAACCCCATGACTGGCACACACAAGAAAAATTTAGAAAATTAGGGCCAGGAGTTTGGCCTAGTGAAGAGTGCTTGCATAGCATGCACAAAAACTCAGGTTCAATACCGAAGTACCATATACATAGAAAAAGTTAAAAATAGTGCTGTGGTTCAAGTGGGAGAGCTCTAGCCTTGAGAAAAACCCAAGGACAGTGCTCAGGCCCTGAGTTCAAGACCCAGGACTGGCAAAAAAATTGACTGGGCCTACTTTTTTTTTTTTTTTGTAAATCATGGGGCTTGAACTCTGGGCCTCGGCACTGTCCCTGAGTTTTAAAAAGCTCAAGACTACCACACTACCCCTGGATCCACAGCTCCACTTCCTATTTTGGAGATCAGAGTCTCATGGTCTTTAGTGTCCGAGATGGCTTTGAATTGTGATCCTCAGATCTCAGCCTCATGAATAGCTAGGATTATAGGTGTGAGCCACTGTGCCTGCCCCTATGCAGGCAGAATATTTCTATGTAGTTCAGACTGGCCTTGAATTCAGGATCCTCTTTCTTTGGCTCCTTCACTACTGGTTTATGGGTATGCACCAACCTTGGCCCTGGCTGACTCAGCCTCCTGAGTAGCTAGGATTCCAAGTGTAAGCCACTGGCACTTGGATTGTTTTGAGGTTTTTTTGTTTGTTTGGTGGTTTTTCTTTTTTTTTTTTTTTTCTTCCCAATCCTGGCTTGAACTCAGGGCCTGGGCATTGTCTCTGAGCTTCTTTGGCTTAAGGCTAGCATTCTACCACCTGAGCCACAGAGCTGCTTCTGGCTTTTTCTGTTTATGAAGTATTGATGAATCAAACCCACGGCTTTGTGCGTGCTAAGGCAAGCACTCTACTATTACGCCACATTCCCAGCCCCCCCTTTTTAAGGGGGGCTAATATGTCATAATTTCTCTGTTGACTACAATGTCCAAAAAATGTTGAAGCTGGGCGCCACCCTCCTAAAATAGCAGCCAAAAGCATTAGAAAACTGGTTAGTAACACAAAAGCAAAGAAAAGATAAACACGGAATCATAGAGATACAAGAAAGACCTTAACAATCATTTAATGCAGTCCTCAGGTATTAGAAATGAGGCCCTTATTTGCTCAAGGTTGCAAAGTTAGAGGTCAATATTCGACTAAATAGAGGAAATGAAAGTAATAAAGTTATTTCTATAATGTATTTTTATTTTAACCTATATGCAATTTAGAAAAACAGGACACCTGTCACACATCTACAGAAATAAATCCTTTTATTTTGTAACATTTCTTTTCTTCTTTAAGATGCATACAGTACTTGTAAGCCCAAGAATTCTGAGAAAAACTATAGAAGACCTGGCACTATTTTTGAGAATTACACAACTGGGCAGCAAAATAACACCTTTATAAATGTCAGGACATACAGAAATAAAAATTTAGTGTTTGTACACAAAAAATAGGAAAAATTACATTCAACACGTTTTCTTAAACGTGTATTTAAATGTTTCATGTTTTCTAAAACTTTGGTCATCATGCTTTATTATAACTTGTTAAATTTCACAATTATGCAGATGATTAAACCTAAAAGGTCAGCAAATATATCACATGAACATAGCAGCCATAGCAAGCTAATACTGCATAACCATCTTAGTGGACTGATTCAGAAATATGTGTTATTCACAAATAGTACACAAAACTTAGTTTGTGATAACATAGTTCGATGCCTTTTCTTCCATTTCATAAAACAAGGCTGAGGAATGAGACATAGCAGAACATGATTACATAATAAAAAGTATATTTTAATTATAAATCTAATTGTACACATAGGACAATAAATTGTAGTTTCTATGGAATAGTGCAAACGAGGAGGACTCTTCTCAAAAAATATTACAATTGGACTAATTCCATGTGCCTCAGATTTCATGACTATTAGGTTCACTTAATTATCAGGAGTTCTGTGTGATAGGTACAGATTGGTAGGGCTCTTGTTAAGACACATGTGTACTGACTTGCCAGCTGCAAATAAAAATAGCTATTAACTTAATTTACTAGATGTGAAGTGCAGGCACTCAAAATGTAACTTTTCAAAAAAGTTTCATTTGTCATCATGTAAACTATGGTGTTCATTATACCGTATTTCATCAAAGATTCATAATTCATGTAAAATTGTCATTTCAAGCAATTCCTCTAAACTTTTTTTGATATGTGGTGGTTGAGATGCAGCCTGATTTAATAGATTCTGGCCCATTTGGGCAAAAAGTGCTTTTGATAGCTTAGCTGTGGCTGCTCTTATGTTTCCTCCTGCTCCAGGAAGAGAGCCACTGTTTGTCATGTTCCCTAAGAGGTGCCATAAAACCACCAACACTTTCTGTTCTGTGGCGTGAGGCTTCCTTGGATAAAGTTCCATAACAATATCTGAAACAGAAAAATATGGTTAACTGTGAGGCTTTTTTTTTTTCTCAAAAATGAATTTGGCCTGCTAACTCAAAAGTCCTTAAAATATACCCAGCTTAGCCAGGAGTTTTGCCTAGTGGTAGAGTGCTTGCCTAGCATGCAGGAAGACCCGGGTTCGTTTCCTTGGTACCACACCCATAGAAAAAAAGCCAGAAATGGTGCTGAGGCTCAAGTGGTAGAGCTCTAACCTTGAGAAAGACCAAGGACAGTGCTCAGGCTCTGAGCTCTGAGCTCAAGCCCACGACTGGCAAAAAAAAAAAAAAGAATATATATATATATATATATATATATATATATATACCCAGCTTTATCTCTATGTTATTTGTCCTGTAAATTAGACTTTTTTTTTTTTTTTTTTTTTTGCCAGTCCTTGGACTTTTTCAAGGCTAGCACTCTACCACTTGAGCCTCAGCACCACTTCTGGCTTTTTTCTATGTATGTGGTACCGAGGAATCGAACCAGGGTCTTCATGCATGCTAGGCAAGCACTTTAACCACTGGGCCAAACTCCCGGCCCCTAAATTAGACTTCTTAAAGACAAAATTCTACCCCAAAACTGAGACCTTTATGTGTCAGAATTCTATATATAACTATTAGTTCAAGCAAAAGTGATAGAAAGGAAACCTAAAATTAATCTTTTAAATTTTTTAAAACTTTAAAATTTCCTTTATTTCCTTGTTTATTAATTCTTGGTTGGTCATGGGGCCACAGCACCACTTCCAGTTTTCTGGTGGTTAACTGGACGTAGCGTCTCATGTACTTTCATGCTTGGGCTGACTTTGAATCGTGATCCTCAGAGCTCAGCTTCCTAAAGTAGATAGGACTACAGATAGGAGCTACCAGTGCTGGGCCTATATACACTTTTAATTCATGGACTGAAACAACATTCCTCTAAGAGAAGCAATATTTGATTTTAACGTCTTTTTAACTATTCCTGTATTATTTCTCCTAATGGAGAGACTGAACTCCTCTTGCCTTTCTCTCTTCCCCCTCTCCTCCTTACTACCTCCATTTAAAATTTTAAATTTCCTAATTCAAACTTTAAATTTTAGGTAATTTCTAAACTACTTGAAGGAAAACATCCTAAAAGGTCTGTGGATCATTGTATAATTTATTTCTACTTTACAGGAAAGGATTGTATTGTAGCATCCTAAAATCAAAATGAAATACCCACCAATTTATCCTTAGTTAATAATTTCTTTAAAAAATACAATATTTACCAGCAAGTTTTTCTGTCATATCTTGCTTTGCTTTCCCATTTAAAAATTGAGCTTTTGTACAAAATGGCTGTAGAAGCAAATAATTGTCTAAATAAAAAGAACAACAAAGACACAAGTTTAAGTGAGAATGTTGAAAGGAGTGACTTTGATCAAAACATACTGTCTTTCTTTACAAACTGCTTTACTGAATGTCAACTTCTTTGTACAACTACTTAAAAATATCCTTTTTAAATAGTAAAATCTCATAGCCTTTAAAGGCAACAAATTTATTTCTAGAATGCACTTAACTTTAACTCTAGATAATCACTGTTTACAACGCTTACAACCTTCAAGATCATATCCTTAGAATAAATAAGAAATAAAAAAAAAAAAATCTCAGACTGGGAATCTCAGACAAGCAATCAAGAGGCCAGAGTTAGAACCCCAGTCTCACCAAAAAATAAAAATAAAAATAAAAGTAAACCTCACATAGGTAATAACCTGTTAACTAGCTTTGTGTAGCTGTTTCAAGATACATTCATATTTCAAATCATGCCATTTATGCCATTTTAGTCCATTTAACCACTTCTAGCTTTTTCTGTGTATGGGTGCTAGGGAATTGAACCCAGGTCTTCATGCATGCTAGGCAAGCACTCTACCACTAGGGCACATTCCCAGCCCTTAGATGATTTGTTTCTTTCTTCTGGTGGGACTGGGAATTTGAACACAGTTCTTTATGTGTTCTTTCATTTCAGCCATGCTATATATATATTTGCTTTTAGTTATGTTTTTAAGTCTCTTTCTTTATGCCTGGCTGGCCTTTGATAACAATCCTCTTACGTATAGCCCTTATAGCTAGGATTATACTAGCAGCCCTGAATTATTTGCTTATATTACTTGTCTATAGTTTAAGTTTCAGTTTTTTAAAATGTATACTAGATATGAGTTCTTTGTCTGACACATGGTTTGTAAACATTTTCTCTCAGTTGGTAGTTCTTCGCATAATAGGTCAATTTAAAGTATCTTCAGTCAAATTTATTAACTTGCATGGATCATGCTTTTAGCATCATGCCTTAAGTTTCATGAGATATCAAGGTCCCAAAGATTTGCCAGTGTTCTGTTCTAAACAGTTTGGGTATTAGATTGAGACTGATGTAGAAAAAATGAATTAAAACTTAAAGTGAGAAGAAAATTAGTTCAAATTCAACAAAATTTTATAATCAAAAATAATTTCAAAATCTACTGCAAAAAATGAATTATATGAAAAATACATGAACAACTATAATTTCTGCATTATAGAAATATTTAGAAAATATGAAGTATGTAAAAAGTATGTATGAAGTATGTAGAAAGTCCAACTGATTTGAGTACTAAAATAAAGATTACTTACCTACATGCTGACTTAGTGCTTGAATAACATTTGTAGCAGCAGCATAGATACCTAGATTCTTAGAATTCAGGTTGTTATCCACTATTGCTGGAATTAGCATGTTGATTATAGGACATAGGTTGTCTCTAAGTAAAGGAATCATTTTGTGCATTGTTTCTAGAGCCACCAGATTTACTTTACTATTAGAATCATGAAGTCGAGATTTAAAAGCATCAAAGATCTGAAAGTAAATTAGCAAATTAAATTAAAATGTTTATAGTTGTTTCATGTCAATTCTCTTGTCATTTCATAGTATTTCCCCTACTTGATTGTATTTGTTATTTGTTTATTCATTTCTTTGTCCATGGTGGGGCTTGAACTCAGGACATGGGTGCTGTCCTTAAGCTTTTTTTGTTCAAGGGCAGCACTCCACTACTTTGAGCCACAGCTCCAGTTCTGGTTTTCTGGTAATTAACTGTAGTTAAAAATCCCAAGGACTTTGGGAGGGGTCAGAGGGAGGGAAACGGGAACAAAAACGTAAGAAGGGGTATCAATGTGTGAGAAGTAATGCACCTACTACCTGACAAATGTAACTGTAAAACCTCTATACATTATCCCAGCAATTAAAAAAAAAAAGGATCCCAAGGACTTTGCTACTTGGGCTTGCTTTCAAAGGTGATCCTCAGATCTTAGCATCCTGAGTAGCTAGGATTACAGGTGTAAGCTACCAGTGCCTAGCAACTTTATTCTATTCAAGTTCACATATATAGCATCTTATTTACCTGAACTTAGACAATAACATCTATGTAAAAATTTGTTAAATATGTAATACATTTACAGCAAAAAGACAAGGCTTCAAATATTGCAAAAGACATTCAAAATTAAGGCTGCAAATTTAGATCAGTGGGCAATACAATAAATATTCCATTTCCTACAAGGCATGCTTGTCTCTATAAGTATACACAGATATTTTATGGTAGACAAGACTTAATTTCAGTTCTGATTTGATAGAAAAATCAGAGATTAAACTTCACTTTTTTTCCCCTTTCACCATGCTAATGGGTTTGGGAAGTACTACCAATTAAACTATATCTCTAGTCCCTCAGAATTAAATTTTATACCAGTGAACTTATTTGAAGTAAAAATCAATTTTGATTGGCCCTTACCTTTACAATGTTTCCAACAACAAGCTCTTGATTGTTTTCAGTATCTGATAAAAGCTGCTGAATCCCATTAATACGATCGCGAAAGTCTTTTGCATTTAATAAGCCAGTAATGACTTTAACGTACTCAGCACTTTCTAAAGAATTGCGAGGAAATGATTTTCTGGGGATGTCACGAACTTCGGTTACTTCTCTACAACTGAAAGAGAGTTCAATTTAATTTCATTTCAACTTTTCTATAAAAATCACAAATGCAGCTGGACGCAGTGGCTTATGTCTGTAATCCTAGCTACTCAGGAGGCTGAGATCTGAGGATCAAAGTTCAAAGCCAGCCTGGGCACAAAAGAACCTGAGACTCTTATCTCCAATTAACCCCTCAAAAATGGGAAGTGAGGCTTGGCTCAAGGGTAGAGCAGTAGCCTTGAGCTAAAGAGCTCAGGGACAATGCCCAGGCCCAGGGTAGGGTGGTAGCCTTGAGCTGAAGAGCTCAAGGACAGCGCCCAGGCCGAGTTCAAGCCCCATGACCCACAAAACAACAACAACAACAAAAAAAACCAGAAATGCAATTTGAAAAGTTACTATTATAAATTCATGGGATTTTTTGTTTGTTTGTTTCTGGGGTTTTGTTGTTGTTTTGTGCTGGTCCTGGGGCTTGAACTCAGGGCCTGAGTACTGTCCTTGAGCTTTCTTAAAGCTAGAGCTCTACCGCTTGAGCCACAGCACCACCTCCAGCTTTTTCTATGTTATGTGGTACAGAAGAATGTTTCCTGGGTCTTTGTGCATGCTAAGGGAGCACTCATATATGACAATGGAGATACAAGCCCTCCAATATAGTAATAGGAAAATAGAACCCAGTCATCACCCACTCATAAGTAATTTTCAAGACATAAACTAAAAGGACAGAGGAGATTAAAATCTCCAACAAAATTTGGCCACAAATGCATAAATGGCAATGAAAAAAATCAATAAATGAAAAACCAAGGTAATATGCCTCCCTCAAGAGTCACCAACTCCATAATAAAGGACTTTATCAACAAGTTTAGTAACACAAAAGCATGTGCATGTAAAAGCACGTTACTAGGAATACATAATTGCCATATTAAACCTAATTACTTCATATGTTCTAGATCCTTATCAAAGTTTAAAACCCGTATTAAATTTTGATAAACACTCTGGAATATTTCATGTAAATAACTGAGATTACTATAGGGATTATTTTCTCTAATAGTATGGACTACTAAATGATCTTACCTTTCAGCTGAATTGAAAGAATCTCTAGAAACAGATGAAGATCTTGTGTTTCCAACATTGCCTGCATGAGATCGTCTTACTTTTGCTGATGGAGTATCTAGTGGTAACTCTCCCAAACCCTGTAAGTACCAAGACAGGCAACTAAGTAATAGTGAAAAGCTTACACAATAATACTTTTCAAAGTAGCTAAAATAATATAGATTAACCAGGGTCAGTGGCTCACACCTGTAATCCAAGCTACTCAGGAGGCCGAGATCTGAGGATTCATGCACAAAGCCATCCTGGGCACAAAAGACCATGAAACTCTTATCTCCAGTTAACCACTAGAAAACCAGAAGGGGCACTGTGGCTCAATGGGTAAGTTGGTAGCCTTCAACTGAGGAACTCAAGGACATTGACCAGGCCCAGAGTTCAAGCCCCACAACCAATAAAAATAAACAAGCAAACATACAAAGAAAATCCCACCAAAACATAGACTAAGCTTTTAATAGTTACTATTATTTTGGGGGGGTGGGGCCCTTGGACCTTCAACTCTGGGCCTGGGCACTGTCCCTGAGTTCATCAGCTCAAGGCTAGTGCTCTACCACTTTGAGCCACAGTGCCACTTCCAGTTTTTCAGTGGTCAGTTGGAGATAAGAGTCTTATGGACTCGGGCCTGGGCTGGCTCTGAACCACAATCA
Organism: Megascapheus bottae; assembly: GCF_031878675.1. Classification (NCBI taxonomy): domain Eukaryota; kingdom Metazoa; phylum Chordata; class Mammalia; order Rodentia; family Geomyidae; genus Megascapheus; species Megascapheus bottae. The sequence continues at coordinate 38,630,180 of NC_143522.1, read as the reverse complement.
TCGAATCTCAGCCTTCTGAGTTGCTAGGATTACAGGTGTGAGCCACTAGAGCCTGGCCTAAGTATTTTTGTTTGTTTGTTTTGCCAATCCAGGGCTGAACTTAGGGCCTGGGCACTATCCTTGGGCTTTCTCAAGGCTAGCACTCTACCACTTGAGCCACAGCATCATTTCCAGCTTTTTCTGTGTACCATCTTGTGGTACCAAGGAACTGAACCCAGGGCTTCATGCATGCTAGGCAAGCACTCAACTACTAGACCACATTCCTGGCCCCTACCATTAGTAATTATTAAAGGACGTTATTTTTTTCTCGTTCTCTCTCCAAATGAAACCTAGGACCCTTCACATGCTAGACAAGTACTTTATCAGTGATCTACATTCCAGGATTGTAACTATTTTTAAACCATTATAAAAAAACATAAACACATTTTATGAAAATTCATTCACTTCTTTTTTTTTGTTTTGGTCAGTTGTGGGACTTGAATTCTGGACCTGGGCCCTGTCTCTGAGCTCTTCAGAGGCTACTGTGCTACCCCTTGAGCTACAGTACCACTTCCTCAGGCTTGAACTCAGGGTCTGGGTGCTGTTCCTGGATTTCTTTTGCTCAAAACTAGCATTCTACCACTTGAACCACAGTGCCACTTCCACATTTTCTGTTAAACACATTTTTCAAAATAAACAAAGATGGAGCCAGGAGCGTGGCCTAATAGTAGAGAGCTTGCCTAGCATATATGAGGCCCTAGGTTTGATTCCTTAGTACAATATACATAGAAAAGGCCAGAAATGGTGCTGTGACTCAAGTGGTAGAGCCCTAGCCTTGAGAAGTCCAAGAACTGTGCACAGGCCCGGAGTTCAAGCCTCAGGACTGGGGGAAAAGAAAAGATTTCAAAGGGTTATTTTCCATTGGTTGCTCTCCAAGTCTCTCACTTCATAGCTATTACTGAACCTTTATTAACTATAAGAACAATAACATACAACACCTATCTTCAAAAGGAGCTTCCTATAAATATTCTGAGTTCTAATAGTAAAAGAGACTAAGTATACCAAAGCAAAGACTAGATAACGAGTATCTATATCAGAATTGATATTCAAACTCAAGTCTTACAAAAGACATTGTACTGTATCTTAGGTGTGGATGTTCATAAACAATTAACATTTTATTTGAAACCCAACACTATATGTCTGTTGACTTAGTGCAATTGATGCTAATGTAGATGTATTTCAAGTGAGCAACAAAAAAGTAATCCAAGATACAATTATTTCTGCTCTGTACCTTACTTAGAAAATAAACTTTGTTTTTTCAAATTGCTTATAAGTAAGTGTTATTAGCATACCTTTTGCCGCAAGTTTTTAACAGATTCCTTAATATATGGCAAATCTTTAGATGGGACATACTTTTCAAGCATTTTTTCAAAGTTAGGATGACACATCATGAGAAAAAGCATTTTTCGACCATAATACCTATGGATATTTAAGAAATACGTAAATAATCTTACATATATTAAAGTTTTTGTTCTTAAATGTATTTTTTCCTATAGGAAATGAACTGAAAATTTAAAAAACAGAAAATGAAATAGAAAATAAGCACCAAGATTACAATTCCTATGTTATGTCACTGAAATGTGGTTAAATTAAATGTACTAGAGAATACACTCTAGTTCTCCCATTTGCCCGCTTCAGCCATATGTCACAGGGAGAACAGAGAGGCTCAACTAGCACGCCAGTATCTATATTCAAGGGCAGAATTTGGTACAGCCATGAGTTAAGTGTTTATCATCATCCTTGGCTCTTTACCCACTGGACTTTCGCTGCAGTTATTGTCCAGGTGTTCTAGCCTAACTTACACACTCCTATGTCCTCTATTTGTGAATTCTTCCCTTTTAGTTTTTTTCTGGGGGGGGAGGAAGGACTGGTTGTGGGGCTTGAACTCAGGCTTGGGTGCTGTCCCTGAGCTTCTTTGTGCTGAAGGCTAGCATTCTACCACTTGATCCATGGTACTACTTCCAGTTTTTGAGTGGCTAATTAGAAATAAGGGTCTCACAGGGACTTTTCTGCCCTGGCTGGCTCTGAAAACACAGTCCTCAGATCTCAGCTTCTGAGTAGCTAGGATTATAGGTGTGAGCCACTAGCACCTGCCTATATTCAATAGTAATGATTGTATGGCCCAGTCTTCCCAATTTTACAGATAGGGAAACAGAACAATAAAATTTAAGTCATGTGCTTCATGACAGTCCATAAGACTAGGAATTTAACCTAGGTCTCTTACTAAATCTAAAATTTTGGTCACTCAGGTGGCTCACACCTGTAATCTCAGAAGCATGTAGTATTTGGGGAATTCACTATCCAGTCCTTCAAGAACATTGGCAAATTGGTAAATAACATTCCTTGGGATTCCACCTAGAAAAATGTTCATTTCCGTTTAACTGTTATTTCTGTTTCTAAGTTCTTATGTTCACAGACATCACAAATATTTTTAATAGGTATTTACCTGGTTTCTTGTGAGCTATCTTGAGCAAATTTAGCAGCAGCTGGTAACAAACGTTCAGCCATATCCTTTGTCCCAGACAGAATTCGTTCAGGTTCCATAAATTCTACCACATCTGATAAATGCTGGGCTGCACATCTTCGTACTGCAATGTGTAAATGGCTACAAGGGGACATGACCATTTAGAGTTGGGATATGAAGTGCTTTCCAAAGATTTATCTAAAGTTTAGTGATCAAACAGCACCCCATAAGTTACCCGGGGAGACTAAGATGATGAAGTTTTTGTATTAACTATCCAACACCAAGAAGTACAACACAAAACTCAGTCTGTAACATTTACTTTGTTCTGAATCCATGAATGTAAAAAGCATTAGAATAACAGTATTCTTTTTTATGCTCTGCAAGTAGTATGATCTTTATCAGGTAAGAACTATTAAAAGATTTTTTGACTGAAATTAAACTGAAACAACCTCTTACCCCCAGCTTCCACAGATGCACAACTGCAAACAGTTTCCTTTTTTACTTAAGGATATCTCAAGATTATTGTCAACATTACCTTTGTCCTCCATTGATAAGAGAGATGACTGCACGTGCAGGAGTTACGTTATTAACCATAGCTCTTAATGCCTTGTCAACGTCTTCTCTTATAAAGGTGTTTGATTCTCCAGCTTTGTGTAACAAAACCTTTACTGCAGTATCCAGTTCTTGATCCATACTCTTTTTGAGATAAGTGAAAAGATCACTTAAACAGACCACAGCAGCGCGAGAAACTCCAGAGCGTAAATTTTTCACCTAAAAAACATTTTTCAAAACATGTATTTTGTTGATATTCTGCAAAAAAATCGGTAATTGTGAGTTTGAAATTTGTTTTGTATTAAAAAATATATCTGATTATGTATTATCTTACATCCTAAAAGTCAACATCTAATGATTTTTTAATTGTCACAAAAGAAGACCTGGGCTACTTTTCATATAAGTAAGTACACTGATATTACATAATAAAGAGCTGCGTAAAAAAAGTGAATGCAATCTGTTTTAGAAAAATCTATAAATTGTCTGAAAAGTAAGTTTACCTCTTGAACTACTGCAAAATTTGTTTCATGCAACTTTGTGCTCAATATTTCAGAATGAAAAGCAGCTAAACATCTAATAAAATTCAGTCCCTCAATTTTCTTCTCCCTATGGAATAAAAGAAATTATACAATGAAACCAGATGAAATTCACTTACAAAAAGGCATAAAGAACAATGGGAACAGAATGTACCACACTTTAAATTTTTTTCTAGAAATAACACAACAGCATGTCTCTTATAAACAAGCCCCTAGGTTTCACCATCAGCTCTGCAGAAAACAAGATAAATAATAGGTACAAGAAAAAAAATGAGAACAATATATTACATATTTATGTATATTCTTACTGGATGCAGCAAGAGTAATAAGGATATTAAAATGTCTACTTTTTTTTTTTTTATGCCAGTCCTGGGCTTGAGCTCAGGGCCTGAGCACTGTCCTTGGATTTTCTCAAGGTTAGAGCTCTACCACTTGAGCCTCAGCACCACTTCAGGCTTTTTTTTCTATGTATGTGGTACCAAGGAATCGAACCCGGGTCTTCATGCATGCTAGGCAAACACTTTAACCACTAGGCCAAACTCCCGGCCCCAAAATGTCTACTATTTTAAGTCTACTGTTCTTACATCTAATGTGAATTGGTAAAATTATATTTGAAGCTGAGCTGAGAAGTTAAAAGACATATATTTTACACCCTATAACAATAACATAAAGAAAAAGTATAAAATTATTTCCAGAAATATAATACTATGTAATTACTTAATAGTATACAAATAATCCAAAAGAAGGCACAGAAAAAGGAAAAGAGAACAATAAAAATATGTAGCATGAAAATGTAAAAAGTTGTGGCTTCAAGGCACAATGCCAATCTAATAAAAAAAAAAAGTTGCATTGATGGAGAACAAGTAGCTGGGGGGTAATCTTTTTGATAGACTCAGTACTGGAATTCTAAAAAAGCATCCTCAAGATCTCATGGAAGGCTTGACGGCTAAGGTATTCTACACATGAAATGTTTCCATCACCCTATAGCAGCAGCTAAAAGATAGCCCCTGATGAGAATGTCCCAGCAAAGATTCTTTCTTATAACTGTACCAATAAAGCTGGTGCAATTCTTTTATCCATCAGAGGGCAACACCAAAAACCATGATGAACTTGCAGCCTTAGATTGATGCCAAGAAAGCCCAACTTGCAGATACTCAGAAGGACCTGAAAAGTGCTAAGGCTGATGCCAAAGTCATGAAGGATGCAAAGAACAAGAAGGTAGTAGAGTCAAGGAAAGTGGCTGTACAGAGAATGGATAAGCAGTTAGTTGATAAAGCTTAAAGTTCACACCAGATAAAGAGGAGAATAAACAAATTACCTTGGGAACCTCGAAACTCAATTATCTGGACCCTAGAATCACAGAGGATTGGTGAAAGAAATGGGAGGAACCCAACTGAGAAAACTTAAAAAACCCTGTTTTACTTGGGGCATTGACATAGGTGATGAGGACTATGATTTTAGCCAGTCTCAAGGGTTCTATGAAAAGAACAGTATGGTTTAGAGACGATGGATAAACTATAAGCCTCACTTGCCCTCCACCTGAGAAAGAGAGTCAGCAAGTCTTAAACTAACATCATCATGAAAAGATCAAAATGGAGATATTATAAGGGAGAGCTGAGCCAGTTGTCCTATGGACAACGTATTTAAAAATATTTCAGATACTTGGGGCCAGGAGTTTGGTAGAGCGTTTGCCTAGCATGCACGAAGACCTGGATTCAATTCCTAGGTACCACATACGTAGAAAGCCTGAAGTGGTGCTGTGGATCAAGTGGAAGAGCGAGCGCTAGCCTTGAGCAAAAAGTGTTCAAGAACAGTACCCAGAATCTAAGTTCCTGCCCAAGGGCTGGGAGGACAAAAAAAAAGGTTCCACAGATTAGCAAATTTAGGGAAAAATGAGTATTTGGCCCCTCAAAAAAAGAATGAAGATTTTTAGGGCTTTTAATTTTTTTCTTCTTTAACCGTGTAAAAACATGGAGAAAAAATATGAAAAGCATAATTTTAATGTGAAAACTTTTTTGCTGTAAACATTAATTTGAGACATTGTTAGTTTAGTTTATATACAAAGTCCATTTCCCATATCTTTTTCTCAAGTATCTTCTATTTTTTTTTTGGGGGGGGGGTCGTGGGGCTTCAACTCAGCCTGGGCACTGACCCTGAGCTCTTCCACTCAAGGCTACCACCTTACCCCTGGGCCTGGGTGTTGTCCCTGAGCTCTTCAGCTCAAGACTACTGTCTTACCCTTGAGCCAAGCCCTACTTCCTATTTTCTAGAGGTTAATTGGAGATGAGAGTCTCAGGTCCTTTTGTACCCGGGGCTGGCTTTGAACCTTGATCCTCAGATCTCAACTTCCAGAGTAGCTAGGATTATAGGCATGAGCCATCAGAGGCAAATTTGATGAGGAGATGTAGAATGGGATTAAGAGAGATAGAAACAGAGAAGAACATGAGACAAAGATACCATATGGCTGTTTCAGTTGAAAGTGGTAGGATAAATGTTGCCAATTTTTTCGCCATCCTGAGTTACTGAAGGTACTGGCCAGGTGGCTGTTATAGCAATGGAAGGAAAAGCATTTCCAGAAAGGTTATAGTTACGTTTTAGAAAAAGACTTGGAAAAAATGTCTTCATTTTGTATAAATATGTAGATACACCTGTTCTATTATACAACTGACAACTAAAATATGAAGGCATATGACACCTATTGCAAAATTCAAGTCTATTTTCCCTATAGTAAATGTCTATTACAAATCCTATTATTTGTAGTTTTAAGTGAGATCTGTATTCTAATAGCAAAGGTTTTCATAATTCATGAGACATAATTTTGATCTTTTATTGTAAGTTGTAATATAACTACTAATATGTAGACCAGAGTTTATCTACATTAATAAGTTCAAAAGATTCATAGACATAATAGCTAAAAATAATCCCTTTTATCATCTTTATTAATAGGAAATGTATTGCAAGGTTTTTCTGTTTTGTTTTGTTTTATTTTTTTTTCAGTCCTGGACCTTGAATTCAGGACCTGAGCACTGTCGTTGGGCATTCTCAAGGATAGATATGTATGTGGTACTGAGGAGTTGAATCTGAGTCTTAGTGTATGCTAGGTAAGCAGTCTACCACTAGGCCAAACTCCCAGCCCATAGTGCAAGGTTTTTAACTAATTTTCTTTTCACAGAAACCCTTGGAATTTAGCGTTAAGGATGGCTAACTTACCAATCTTCATCAGATAATAGCCTTAAGGCTTCTGTTAGTGCTATTTCTGGTTTGGAAAATGGCCGTAGTTCCAGGGAATCTATTATTTCTGGACTGTGAGTGACAGAAGTCACCCTTTCTTTGTACTGTGGAATGGCTCCAGAAGATGCTTCACCTAAAACAAAATATATTAAATAAAGGATGAGAAAACCTTGACATAAGACTACAAATGCTATTTCAACTACTGGTTTATTAATATTTCTTAGAGAAAGTGGCAGTATAGTTTATTCTTCAGGAATTATCCAAATCAAAGATATTTGTAACTGTACAATTTATATTCAAAACTGGGTTCAATTCCTCGGGTAAAAAAAAAAATGTGAGTACCACATAAAGAACAAAATCAAGGTAGGTACTGGCTAGCCTATGTACTATGAAGGCTAAGTATCCTCAGGATCTGAGGATCAAGGTTCAAAGCCATCCCAAGCAAGAAACTTTGTTAGACTCATCTCTAATAAACTACTCTCCCACCACCAAAAAAAGAACAAAATATGATCCTATAAAAATTTGTAGCTAGATGTCTGTTTTATTATGTAACTGAGAATTAACAAATGAAATATATGTCATCTATATAAAACTCTAGTTGATTTTCTGTTGGTTTAGTGTTAATGGTCCATTACACACCCTAAGACTGTGTATAGAATAATGTTTTGTTTCTTCCATAACCAGACATTTGCTAAGTGTTTCCAGATGTAAAGTGTGTTTACCTTGGATAGAAGGTAAACAGTCACTGTACTAGAATGTTCAAGACAAAGTCACAAGAGCATGGCAGAATGAGAAAATCAAAGTTTATAATAGAAGATACTGAGTACTGCAAATTTTAGTTTATAGGTCAAAATAGCCTATTCTTAATCATATATAATGGTGAATGAAACCATATTTACTCCTATATAAGAAATCATATTACTCCATTTTTGGATGATCACTAGACAAAAAGAAAAAAGAAAAAACACACCAAAAAGCCAATCTACTTACTTTCGATTGTCATTTTCTCATTTTGTTTCATTCGATCCCAGGGATTCTGATCTTTCTTTTCATAGTCTCTAACATCAAACAGATCTTTCTCTTCTTTCCTTTTTTGTCTCATCTTTTCATAAGTAGATTTTGAAATAGAAACTTTGGTCTGCATGAAAAAGTTGAAATATCCAGAAAATATTCAAGTAGTTTGACATTTAAAATATTCCCATCTCAGATAACTACATGTGTACATTAAGTATCTATATACAAGTTAGGCACCAATGGCTCACACCTGTAATCCTACACAGGAGGCTGAGACCTGAAGGCAGAGTTGAAGCCAGCTGGGCCAAAAAAGTCTGTTAGACTCTTATCTCCAATTAACCACTAAAAAGTTGGAAGTGGAGCTCAAGTGGTAGAGTGACGACTTTGAGCAAAAATGCTATGGGACAATTTCTAGTTCAAGCTCTAGTAATGGTATACATACATACATACACACACACACACACACACACACACACACGTAAAACTATACAAAACCAACTATTTGTTAAAATTCTTTAGAATCCTGAAATCTAAAAGGAAGGTAGGGTGCTAATATCCAATGAAATCATTACACCTGAGGACATCAGCCTGCCACAACATGAAGGTATCCTAGAAAACTTTAATATATACATATAAATGTATATGTATGTATAAAGCATTTATCTAGTAACAAACTTAGTGGGAATCATCTACTATTAAAATGATTAATAATAAATATTACAATTAAGTTGGGAAGATTTTTTTTTTTGGTTGGTTGTGGAACTTGAACTCTGGGCTTGGGCATTGTCCCTGAGCTCTTCAGCTCAAGGCTACCACCCTACGCTTCCAGTTTTCTGGTGGTTAATTGGAGATAAGAGTCTCACAGACTTTAGTACTTAGGCTGGCTTTGAATTGCCATCCTCAGATCTCAGCCTCTTAAGTAGCTAGGATTATAGGCATGAGCCACCATGCCTAGCTTAAGATTTTTAAAATATTTGGAGGACAGTGTGTTTGAGACACAGGTGTGCTATTTAGAATAGGCTAGCCTCAATCTGAAAGTGCTGGCATAAAAGGCATAAGACTTAAAATTTTAAATGTTTAATCAAAATTTTTTGCTATCTAATTGTTTAATATAAAGACATATTATTGGCTTAAATTTTTTCAAGTGATAAGTGAGTAACTTTACATTTTTGTCATTTTCAACATCAAGATATGATGGAATACTGTGTTGAACTGCTCTTCCATAAACTCCTGTTGGTGGGTCAATACTTTGCTTAACTGAAAATGTATCCCCATTTTCTGCAGGAGGTATCACGGGTTGGTTGCAAGTAACTGGTGCTGAATTTGAACTTCCAAATACACCTGCAATGAACCAATCATCATATACTCAGTGTTTATGTGATGCTATTTTGAAGAGTTTAAAACAATTATCTTATATTAAAGAAGCAATTATCTTATATTAAAGAAGCAATCAATATAGTAAGAACAACCACCAAGATAATTCTAAAATAGATCCCCTAAAAAAGCAACAAAATGAAGAGTAGGAACTATATGCTGTAAGCATCATGATCAGAAAAAGGCTCATAGGAATGCTTGTGTGAGCTGAGTACTTAGATTCATTGCAAGAAGCACTGATTTGAGTAGGAACTGGAAGACATGATGGATTTGGATGGACAGGAAGGAAAGAGGGTATGCTATGATACTAGGATATTTGTGTACAGAGTTAAACAAGTGTAAAATGTGACTACTGGTTGCAAGCCAAAAAGTAGAAAAAGTCTAAAGCCAAAGACCTGATCCAATTAGGAGAGTCTTAAATTAACCCAATGGGTTTATCAAGAAGCTGGAGATAATTTCCAAAAACTTTCTTCTAGTCTATTGAACAAAAAAAGATGCTTGTTTTCAATGTATACCACAAAATAATTTTTAAGTAAAAATTTAATTTAATTTGATTTTAGAAGATATTTACAGTTACGTTGTCCAAAAGTTTCCTTATCCCCCTACAATATTTGTTACAGGAGTTCATTCTGACTTGTCTTAATATGGGAGATAATAAATTCCATATTGCTATGTTAATTATTAAAGATAAGTAAAAACTACCATTTGAATTTAAACTACTCAAACCTATCTTAAAAGCACCTCAACTATGACTGTCACATAATACTTCTCTTATTATGTTAGAGGACTGAAATGCAAACATAAGTAATCACTTCTAATTTTTTAAACTTAAAAAATAAACTTTACTTATATGTAAAGAACACATACGACTTAAAAGTTAATGACTTTGAAATACCTTTTCCAACAACTACTACAGAGTCCTCTGATAAAGCATTTGTGGATGTAAAATCAAAATTGGAAATCTGATGTAAATTTGATGATTTTGTAAAACCTAAAAAAAAAAGAAACTCCACATTTAACAAATGTTTACTTACTATAAGTATTTAAGATACTATAATAACAGTCTTTTAAAATTGAAGGATTAGTTCATACAAAGAGGTTATAATTTAACCATGTGTGTCAATTAACTCAATAAATACTGGTAATCAGAAATCTTCCATACAACAGGTACTAAAGAGAAAAGTTTTCTTTACTTAAAAGAGTTTACCTATAGCAGGGTAAGAAAATATAGAATGATAATCAGAGTACAAAAAGGTAATCATGAAGGAAATGATTTGACATCCAAAACAATGCAAGACTGAATTTCATCTCAATTTCTCACTTCTTACTTATTCTCTTTCCTACTAGGCAGTAAGCTCCATATAGGAATGAGATTTTAATTCTAGTTTTGATTAACATTCTTTTCTAGAACGAGTATTTGGCACAGAATAAGTTTTCAAAAATTACATGTTAGATGTATCAAAGTAGAAAAGTGAAAAATAAAATATAACTTAAGTCTATGAAAAAAGCAGTTCATTGCTTCTTGTAAGTTTGATCAACTTACTTAAAAAATTAAGCAAATTGGTTTGCTAACCTATAAGGCTGATATTCTGGCTTGTGTGACATAGAAGACATTAAAACAAAACAACAACAACAACAAATCCCCAAAGCATATGTAGATTGTCATTTCATATTTCTTCAGTATGACCTGGAATAATCAACAACAATATGCACTTATAGCACTAATGGAAACACTAAGGAGCCCCCCTCCCAAATATTCTGTAGTAAAGGGATGTCAAATTTGTCTCAGTAAGTGAAAACATCTGCTCAGTGGTCCACAAACAAAATCTACACATGAGTTATCAAGAGATGACTAATTAGAAAAGCAGTTAATTTCATTTAGTGCTCAGTGGATCAGTTCTGATATAAAAATGTTTAAATATTTACATATTTAAGTACACATACATGCTAATATATTTCTGTCTAATTCATTCAAACACAGAAAAACTAATTCATAATTATCAGCATTTCAACCATTCATTATCACTTACCTTCTCAAGTCATTAGTCTCTATGATATTATGTACAAAATGAACAGGTTCAAAGAGCCAATAGAGGTGAGGAATGGGAAGGGGAGGGTATGGTACTAAAAACTAATTACAAATTATTACAAAATAAATCCCTTTGAATTGCATTTCCAATACTTCTTTTGTAATTCTTTCACTTCTGTTCAGCATTGCTCTCATTATTGAGGATATTTTTGTACTTATTTGAGGATATTTTTGTACTTATAGTTATCTTTCATTAATAATATATATTCCATCTACAAACAGTGGGAGGTTTCATTGCTGGGTGGTATTGGGTTTGAACCCAGATTTGAACCTGCTAGGGAGGAACCCTATACTTGAGCCAATGCTTTCAAGCCCTCAAAGTCCTGGGTTTTATCATGGCATTTGCATACAAGTACAAGGTACTTTGATCATATTTACCCTCCTCCATCTCCCACATTTTGAGTGATTACACTATTCATTATCACTGGATCATCACCATTCCTTTTTTCTTTTCATATATAGTCAGTGAGCAAAATTCTATACAAAGCAGACTAAAAAAAGAATGAAGACACTAGCAGTGTTTCTTTTCAAAAGTACAATATGGCCACGTGAAGGTGGCTCATGCCTATAATCCTAGTTATTTGGCAGGATGAAATCTGAGGATTACAGTTCAAAACCAGTCCAGGAAGCAAAATTTGTGAGACTCTTATTCTCCAATTAGCTACCAAAAATGCTAGAAGTGGAGCTGTGACTCAAATGGTAGAGAGCTAGCCTTGAGCACAAAAGCTTAAGGACAGTGTCTAAGCCCTGAGTTCAACACCCAATACCAGCATCCCCCTCAAAAAAAAGTATAATATGAGTTGGTGTTGGTAGCTCACATGTACAATCCTAGATACTCAGGAGGCTGAAGTCTAAAGCTCATGGTTTAACCTGAGCTAGAAAGTCTATGAGGCTCTTTTAAAAAAAAATATTTTTATTGTAATTAATAGAAGGATTACATTATATTCGCCAGATAGAAGGTACATTACTTCATAAGCATTGCTACTCTTTCTCATGTTTTTGTCCCTATTTCCCTCCCCCAGCCCTATGAGGCTCTTATGTCCAATTAGCCACCAAAAAGCCAGAAGTAGAACTGGGAATCAAAAGACAGAGCACTAGGCTTGAGCACAAAAGCACAGCGAATAATGTCCAGGCTCTAAGTTCAAGCCCCAGGACCATCACACAAGAAAGACAAAAATGCACAGCTAGCTAACCAGAACATGTAATGGGGGGGGGGGGGAAATGGAGGAAAAAATCATGTAGCAAAGTTTAGGGAAAAGGTAAATGAAGGCCCAAATCACAAATACAGTTAGAACTGGTAAGATGGACCACTGCCTGAACTTAGATAACAGAAAGATGACAACAAAGTATTTTTTTTTTTGTTTTTGTTTTTTTTTTTTGCCAGTCCTGGGGCTTGAACTCAGGGCCTGGGCACTGTTCTTGAACATTTTTTCTCAAGCCTAGTGATCTGCTACTTGAGCCACAGTGCCCATTCTGGCTTTTTCTGTGTCTGTGGTACCAAGGAATCCAACTCAGGGATTTGTGCATGCTAGGCCAGCATTTTACCACCAGGCTATGCTCCCGGCCCAACAACAACAAAAAAATTAATCCTCTAGTATGTCATATATAAGGAACAGTTATAGAGAGAAAGGTAATTTGGTTTTGAACCCATGCAGTTGTTGCTGAGATAGAGCTAGTAAGACTTTGGTTGAGAATTGGAAACCAGGGTGGTAAACTGATTTTCTGGAGTAGAACTAAATGCTGGTCAAGAGATGTCAATATGCCCAACACTCACAAAGTGAGGCAGAAGGATGGAGATTAAGGCCCTGAGTATTACCTCAAAACAAATCAAACAAAAACATGATTGTAAATATGTATGACTCTGCTATCCAAAATGGATGATCCTACCAGAAAATGAACCTATTGAACTACTAGCATATGAGTTACTTGAGAAAAATAATTTTGTCTTTGCTTTTTTTTTCTTCTTCTCGGTCATGGGGTTTGAACTTGGGGCCTAGGAGCTGTCCTTGAGCTCTGTTATTCAAACCAGTGCTCTACCACTTTAAGCCAATGGGTCACTTCCAGTTTTGGGTGGTTAACTGGCAATAAGAGTCTCATGAATTTTCCTGCCCATGATCCTCAGATCTCAGCCTCATACTAACTAGCTAAGATTAGAAATTAGCCATTAGCATCCAGCTTTGAATTCTATTACATGAGAAAGAAAATAAGAGACTATATATATTTTTTTGTCCCATCGGTCCTGGAGCTTGGACTTTGGAACTTGGACTCTGGGGCTTGGACTTGGCTTGGGGGCTGTCCTTGAGCTCTTTAGCGCAAAGCTACCACCCTAACCCAGGGCCTGCTTGTCCCTGAGCTCTTCAGCTCAAGGCTACCACCCTAACCCAGGGCCTGGGCATTGTACCTGAGCTCTTCAACTCAAGGCTACTCTCTACTGCTTGGCCACAGGGCCACTTCCAGTTTTCTAGTGGTTAACTAGAGATAAGAGTCTCATGATCTTTTGTGCCCAGGCTGGCTTTGAACCTCAATCCTCAGATCTTAGCCTCCTGAGTAGCTAGGATTACAGGGGTGAACCACCATACCGGGCTTCATTTTTTTCTTTTATGCAAAAAACTTTCTGCTGCCTCAAAGAACACATACTGAATAATATCATAGATAAGTTTTTAAGAAATTTACAAATGAAAACACAAGTAAAAGCCCCATCATCAAGTTGGGTAACTTCTACAAAAAAAAAAAAAATCCATATCTTAACTTGCCTGATTGGCAACACATACATGATTTAAGATAATCAAGAGTAAAAAAATATAAAAGTTGATGTTTTTTCTCTTCAAGATAGGGTCTTACAAAGTAGTGAAATCTTTTGTAATACTCTTGCTTTAGCCTTCCAATTGCTGAGATTATAAGTACAATCCACCACACTGGGCCAGAAAGTTAGCTATTGATGACCAGAGCCTCCTATACACACACATACACTCCACCACCACCACCATCGCCAAAAACAACAACTCTGATTTTGGATTGCAAGACTTAATTACAGGAATTTTTATTTAGTGTATTTACCTATTTATACTCTTCAAAATTACTTGTTTTTAGCTTAGTGGCAGAGCACTTAACCAGAACATGGGAAAGGGCCTAGATTTCATCACTAACACAAGAAAACAAAAAACAACAAAAAAAATCGTGTACATCACTTTGCTTTTCCCTAACAGAAAAAGTTAAAGTGCAGCCATAATCAGATTGCCTCAACCCCACTTTAGTGGTGGAATGTCTAATCTTTTTTTTAAAAAATCTTTAGTTTTTGTGTATCTGTGCATGACCTTGGGATAAAAGTCTTAGTGATTCCCAGGTTTGACTCATGGGCAGTCTTAGGCATTGTCTGCCTAAACCAACACGCAAACCTATGAATTCTTCTATTCTATAAAAATTAACAGCACAGAAGAAGGTATGTTGAAAAACCTCACATCTGAGAATTCTACTACCTTTTATTAATTGGTACAATTAGGAAAGATTCTAACTTATGAAATATTAAAGCTTAAAAATTAATCTGTCATGAAATTTACTAACCTTTTTTATGCTTATAATGTCTTGGGTTTTCCTTATTTTGTATTTTTAAAGCACTAGTTGAAATGTCATGTGACCTATCATCTTCAAAATCACCACATCCAAACCCATAGTTCATACGTTGACCAATTATGGTTACATTGGATGTTATAATCTCTATAAAATAAAATACATGTTTATTTGAATAATTTAGATAATGTTAAATAATAGGCACATATCTACTCTCCAAATCTATCTTTCTAACCTTGTAAGAAGGTTAGTAACATATTTAAAAATTTAACATGATAGTAACTTTAAAAACTTTATCCAATTTTGTTGTTCCTTTTTATCTTACTAATGGATAAAAATAATTTATATTATACTATGTCATTTCTTAAAAGAGGCTTTAAAATTTTAGTGAATATAAAATGTAATGTTTGAAAAGATAAATATGTATAAGCCAGGTATAGTGGCACACACCTGTAATCCCAGCATTCAGGTAGAAGGATGAAGAGTTGGAGGCCAGCTTGGGTTACATAGGGAGTTCCAGACAAAGCTGGAGAATAGGCTGATAAATAAAAGAATTTAATGTTTAAATAGTACTTTTAACTTTAAAAAGAAAAAAAGTTTAAATCCAGGATTTAAAACTTTAGCCCAAGAGTCCTGATTTCTTCATTCCTTTTTCTCTTTTTTTTTTTCTGTTTTCTTGCTTCATATAATGTGTGTATATTATCTGGCTGGTGGCCTTAAAGTCTATAGTGATTAAGAACTCAGCATATGCTACCCTGGCTTTAAATCATATCCCTGCCACTTAAACTGTTGAGAGAACCTAGGGATAAAAGTAGACTCTTTTTCACAAGTGACATCTGGAATAAATGAAGAAAATGCATATAAAGGCCTTAGCACAGTGCCTAATACTCAAAAATGGCAATGTATTTCTTGTTTGATTAAAGCAAAATCTCTATATTTTATTATTCACTTTGACAGATAACAAGAAAATTGATCTGCACTTAAATAATTCTTTGCACTTAGTGTAACTGCAAAAGTCTAATAAATGAAAAATCCTAAATAATATATGAGTCACTGTCCATTTTTAACATACTTCCTATGTAAATCATCAACAATAACAGTATACTTTGTTTTCAATCATGTATTTTAATAATAACAGGATAGAAAAAGAGGAGTGGCCTGGTAACAGCTGGATTAGAAAGAACTAAAAGTCATTAAAAATTTCAAATAAATACCTGATTAAATTATAGTGAATTTCTAGAAGTAATATGGATTTCTTTTTAAATTCTTAAATGTTTTCATAATTAATCAATTATAGTAAGATTTATAAAGATACTGGCCTTTGGCAGAAAAGCTTTCTAATAATGTAACACTATTCTAATGGTACAGGAAAAATTTACTAAATTGTATCATTCAGGAAATATAGCATAATTCACAGTACTAGGCAGTTGTAGCTGTGCAATAACCTTTATTAGAAATATGATTGCAAAGATAGCCTAGATTAATAATTTTTACATGATTAATATTTTTCTTTCAATAATTTTTATCCTGAGCATTATCACTTTCATGTTTCCCTATTTGAACCACAATTAACTTGTGGGAATCATCTGCTTACTGTAAACCAAACAAACTCCAAATTATAAAACCTAAATTATTAGCAATTTAATAGTTAATCATGAGTTAATACTTTGATGGAGGGTTGAACTAAGAATATCTACAGTAAATTCGGTAACAGTATCCTTCCTGAAATGTGATCATCAACATTCTTAAAGTATTTTTCAAAAGTCCAGATTTCTAATCATAAATATTTACCAGGTATGAGGTAATATCCTAGAGTCTTCATGCTACATGCACCCATCCAGGTAATTCTTAATACTTTAAGTTTTGAAAGCAGCAAATATTAGGCACATTTGGAGGAACACTTATTACACTCAGAAGTATATATTAAGTTCAAATCACTGCTAAAATTTAACTTCCTAACTCATACAACTAGCCTTCAATGGGAACTCAAATTCTTTTTCTTGTTCTTAAGATGTTCAGGAAATGCTGAGAAGGTTCAGTACATAAGAAATGAGAAGAGGGGCTGGGAATTTGGCCTAGTGGTAGAGTGCTAGCCTAGCATGCATGAAGACCCGGGTTTGATTCCTCAGTACCATATACATAGAAAAAAGCCAGAAATGGTGCTGAGGCTCAAGTGGTAAAGCTCTAGCCTTGAGAAAAGTCCAAGGACAGTGCTCAGGCCCTGAGCTCAAGCCCAGGACTGGCAAAAAAAAAAAAAAAGAAATGAGAAGAGGGCCGGGAGTTTGGCCTAGTGGTTAAAGTGCTTGCCTAGGATGCGCGAAGACCCGGGTTCGATTCCTTGGTACCACATACATAGAAAAAAGCTGGAAGTGGTGCTGAGGCTCAAGTGGTAGAGCTCTAGCCTTGAGAAAGTCCAAGGACAGTGCTCAGGCCCTGAGCTCAAGCCCAGGACTGGCAAAAAAAAAAAAAGAAATGAGAAGAGTATGCACTACAGATGTGTCAACTGGGTTTAAAACAGGAGAGGAAACTAAGAGAAACAGTAAAATTATTAGCAAATCTGAATAGGTCTGTTGCAAAGTTTGCACATTCTATCTGCAAGTGTAATTTGAATCCTCTACTAATGAAATCTAACACACACACACACACACACTCACACACAAACTTAGTAAGAAATCTGCTGGGGTTGATAGTGAGTATGTAGGAAAATGATAGTGGGGCAAAACTGGAAAATACTGGAAATATGTATGAAATAATAATGAAATCCTACCATGTATAACTAACATGACAATGACATGTATGTGCAGATTTTTAGAAGGCAGTTTATTTTTAGAAGACAATTTACATTTATAATGTAAAGCAGCCTTGAAGCTATTGCCACTTTGACATAGAGCTCATATAAAAATAGACATTATTACCCATTTGTTACAGTTTGTTCAAAATTCAATATCGTGTTCCTAATCATAGAATAGTATACAAAGCCAGCTCTAAACAGATCAGTCACAGTATCTTTCAAAATGACCACTAAAAATATGAAATTTAATTCTATGAATCCAATTTCTGGGAAGCAAGGTTATAAAATGAAGACTTCCAAGTTAGTTCACAAAATTTTTCACACAAGATAGACATGAATGTCCCTATTTCGAAAGATTCTGCAAGAACTTGTTATTTCTTTAGAAGTAATATTTAACTGATAACAATAGTTACTTTGCATTTTTAAAGGAAATTAATAATTTCTATTTTTTTTCAATTTCACATGTCCCTTTATATGTAGAATACATCTCTATCAGTCATCCTTCCATCATTCCCCCATCTACCCTCATCAGTCACATCATTTCTGATTCCCCTCAATGGATGTACATTGAGTATTTATGACTATATTTGTCCACGATTCCTCTTTCCGTGTGCCTGTCCCAAATCCCCATGTGGCCCCATCCTTCAGAGTCAACACATGTCTCAAGTTCCTGATATTTACTTTATAAAGCTATCTGTTAACTTTCATCATGGAATCTCACTTCTATTTATACTATGCTTCAGTCAGCACATATACATATACATATGACTGACCCTGCATGCGTTGATATACATATAGGTTTTACACTCTTTTTTTTATTTTTTAAGGACACTGTTATTTGTGATACCAAGTGGACCTCAATCTATGTTGTATATTAGATTCATTAAGGGCAATTTTGAAAATCTGACAGTTTTCAATCCATGCTCACTAAATCGAAGTATCTATGTGGAAGAATCAGAAGCAACTATAGCTAGACTTAAAGGAAAAACAATGACTACTACAGTTAAATAGGTGTATTTTCTTCCAAAAATATTCTTGCTAAAAGTTTTTCAAGGAATGAAAAATGATTAGATATAACCGATAAGTACCAAAATTCTTAATCTGATCTGTATTTGCCATCATTTTTCATCACTTAAATAATCTTGTCGTTTATATATCATATTTATCAAATAAACTATAAAATACCTGCATTGAAGCTTTGTTCAGTAATATGAGAATTTTTATTCTTCACAGAAGAAAATCTTGTTGAGCAAGGTTTTGATCCAAATGCTGGAAATATGTCTGATCTACAATGAAGCAAAATAGTTTGCATAAATGTTTAAGATTTAGAGCAGTTCAACATTAATTTATATTTCCTATTCTTTTAACTCACTAGACTTTTAGTTTTAGATAAGGCAACAAGTGAGTATGAAATAGTATGGCTAAAAGTAATTTTTATTGGCATTTTCAGTTCATTTTGTGAATTTCCAACATTTTTTATATTATTTCTAAACTTTAAAATATATGCCTAAATTCCTCATGAAAAAGATTGTCCTGGAAAAGACTTTGTATTATATAATGTCTGAATTCATAATATATGTATATACATTCCAAAACCAAATCTTGTTAAACAACAAAATCACACTTCATTAAAGAATATTGTAATTGCATGTAAAGAAACTGGTTTAAGTGTTACAATATTAATGTCAGTGATAAACATTACAAAGATTATATTTTACAAAGAAGTATAATTCTTAGTAGTTGGGCAGAGAGGTATTTTCCATTAGATTTAAAAAACAGTATTTTGGGGCTCAGAGTTTGGCCTAGTGGTAGAGCGCTTGCCTAGCATGCACGAAGACCTGGGTTTGATTCCTTAGTACCACAGATATAGAAAAAGGTGGAAGTGGCACTGTGGCTCAAGTGGTAGAGTTCTGGCCTTGAGAAAGTCCAAGGACAATGTTCAGACACTGAGCTCAAGGCCCAGGACTGGCAAAAAAAAAAAAAAATTTATATATATATATATACATACAATCTAAAATGGTGTTTTTTCAATTATTTCCCACCTTATAGCAGGAAAGCAGAGACTTTGGCATGATTTTTAAGGTAGAAGAAAAACTCACGAAAAATCAATTTTCTTCTTTTGTTTGTTAATCGGGAGGCTTAGACTCTGGAGCTGGCCCTGTACCTGAGCTCTTCAGCTCAAGGCTACAGCCCTACCCCTTTAGCCACATCACCCCCACCCCTCCAAAAAAAATCATTTTAATTTTTTTTTTTTTTTTGGCCAGTCCTAGGCTAAACTCACTGCCCCTTAATTTCATTTTTAAGTATTTACTAATAGTAGTATATAAACTAGCTTTAAGATAAAATTAAAAGTAAAGTTAAAAACACTACCACCAAATATTAGCAATAATGTGAAATAATCGTAACTGATAGAGCACAAAACTATACGATTTTGCAAAACTTTAATTACTTGAGATAAACATATATCTGTCTATCCTACAACATCTCTACTCCTAGATATTTGTTCAATATAAAGAGAAATGACTTTTCCAATTCTGTATCCGGGATCCTGTACCAGAGATCAAATTAAGATCGATTTTTAAAATATAGAGGTAATCTGAAAATGTTTATTCAATTGTTACACTTAAAAAAGAATTCTCTGGGGCCGGGAGTTTGGCCTAGTCGTAGAGTGCTTGCCTAGCATGCACGACCATCAGGTTCTATGTATGTACCACATACATAGAAAAAAGCTAAGTGGTCCTGAGGCTCAAATGGTAAAGCTCTAGCCTTGCTAGGATTTGGAGTCCTGAGCTTGTATAAGACAATGAAAATAGGGGCTGGAAGTTTTGGCTTAGTGGTAGAGTGCTTGCCTAGCATGCATAAAGACCAGGGTTCTATTCCTCAGTACCACATATATAGAAAAAGCCAGAAGTGGTGCTGTGGCACGAGTGGTACAGCACTAGCCTTGAGAAAGCCCAAGGACAGTACTCTGGCACTGAGTTCAAGCCCCAGGACTGGCAAAAAAAAAAAAAAAAAAAAAAAAAAAAAAGTTAATGAAAATAAAGCGCAAAACACAGTAGGATAACAGCTAGGTAGGTAGATTTATTCGAGAATTAGAAGTAATTGCAACAGTTTTTAAAATGAATGTAACACAAAAAATCAACTGGCAAAAGTGTACCTGATCCAGAAAACCTAAATACAAAGAATATTAAGATAAACCTCAGGAACAACAACTATTAGGACGGAATAGACTGTAATTCAGCTGCTGTCATTTATATGTTCTAGATTGCAGCTGGAGTGAGTTCTGTTCTTTTTACTCCAAATCCAAACCAAGGCTAAGCAAGGTAATATGGATAAACTTCCCACTTCCCCACTGCCTTTAGTTTGTTTTGCCAATCCTGGGGTTTGATCTCAGGTCTGGGCTGCAGCCCCTTAGCTTCTTTTGTTCGACTACTGCTCTGCCACTTGAGTCACAGCTCTATTTCCAGCTTTTTAGTAATTTATTGGAGATAAGAGTCTCCTGGATTTTCCTGCCTGGGATGGCTTTGAAGCGCAATCCTCAGATCTCACCCTAGTGAGTAGCTAGGATTACAGGCATGAGCCACTGGCACCAGACACCATTGTCTTTTAAATACACTTTTTCCCTCAGGTCCTGGGGCTTGAGCACTGTCCTTGGGCCTTCTCAAAGCTAGAGCTCTGTCACCTGAGCCACAATACTACTTCCAGCTTTTTCTATGTATGTGATGTCTACGAATCAAACTCAGGTCTTCCTGCATGCTAAGTAAACACTACCATGAGGCCAAACTCCTGCCCCTGTTTCTTAAAAAACAAAACTAAAAAACTAAAAAACAACTGGTTTTGAGACTTTTCAAAATATATTATTAAAGCTCTAGATCACAAATTTTCTAACATGGCAAAAAATTTAAATACATTGTTCTCTTCCCCTGAGGAGTTGTTGACAAGGAAGAAGTCAATGATTCTTGGCTATAAACTCCACTTTCGCTATAAGAGCTGATGTTTGGAGAAGAAGATCGAGATGGAGAGTCCAAGGTCAAGTCCAGTTTCATTGCAGAGTCAGGACTTTCAATATCAGAAGTGCTGCCACTCAATTTTGCTCTTTTCTTAGCAGCACTATTACGAAGAGATCTAAGAGAGCTCTGCATCTAAGAGAGAAAACATTCATGAGATAATATATTCACAGTATCAAGTTATACTTAAATTTTAAATTCTTAAAATTAACTCACATCAAAGAAACTCAACAATGAAATACTCAAAACAAGCAAAAAATATATTTGCAACTAGAAGGCAAGATAGGCCATTTGAAATAACCAAGCAGGTGATTCAACAGTAGGACCATTTCCCTATTAAAAGTTTACAAGGATGAATATTTCAAAATAATAGGTTTCTCAAATGTTTATTAATACTTATTATCAAAAAAAAAATTCACCTCTTAAGGCTGAGAGTTAGTCTAAGCGGTAGAGTGCTTGCCTAGCCTGCATGAAGACCTGGATTCAATTCCTCAGTACCACATACATAGAAAAGGCTGGAAGTGGTGCTGTGGCTCAAGTGATAGAGCTCTAATCTTTGAGAATACCCAAGGTCAGTGCTCTAGCTTGAGTTCAAGCCCCAGGAATGGCCAAAACAAAAAAACAAACAACAACAAAAACCAAAATTCACCTCACAATTACTTACCAAAATAAAAAAACCCTAATATTAAGTTATATAATTCAAGAATGGATAAATTCTAGTGAAATTGTGAATTATACAAAAAATGCTATTCTTTGTTTCTTCCCTTTAAATAGGTCTTCCTTACATCACTGAATACCATGTGTTGTGGGGTAGTGAGAACCAAGATTATGGATTTCATAAAGTTACAAGTAGGAAAGACTAATCATTAAGAACCAATTTTCATACTCTGTATACTTAACAACAAAGATATTTTAAGTGGAGATGCATAACAATCAACTTTGTATCATTGAACACTTATCAGTATATGCTGTTTACATCTTAAAAACAGGCCTAAGACCACAAAATATCTTAAATGTTTACAAATTTTATATAAAACCACTTTTTGACATGTAAAATATGGTAAAATACAATGATAAAATGGAAGCATCTATCAAAGATCAGACAGAAATCTGACTAAGGAAGAAACTATGTTAAACTTTTTTGTGTGTTTGGGTCATGGGACTTGAACTCCTCCTTGGCCTGTCCCTGAGCTCTTCAGCTCAAGGCTACTGCACTACCCCTGGGCCTGGACGTTGTCCCTGAAGTTTTTAGCTCGAGGCTACTGCCCTACCCTTGAGCTAAGTCCCACTTCTCATTTTCTAGAGGTTAATTGGGGGTAAGAGTCTCAGGTCCTTTTGTGCCTATGCTGGCTTTGAACCTTGATCCTAGATCTCAGCCTCCTGAGTGGCTAGGATTACAGGTGTAAGCCACTGCGCCAGGCTGTTAAACTTTATTTTAAAAACAAAAAATAAACATGATAAATTCTTCATTGAGAGTGATTAGTGCATTGTTATATTACAATATTATCCATATTTTTAACTTAGAAAGGAAGGATATAAGCAATTCTATAAGGAAATTCAGTCTGTTACAGTAAATTCCTGGAGGTAGGGAGATCTGATATGATGAACTTTCCTTCCTGATAATTCATTACATTTTTCACACTTTCTATAATAAACATGAAATATTTTTATAAATGACAAATATTATGGGACAAAAAGCACTTTTCTGTAGTATCAATTACATTACAAAAACTATGCTTTCAAATTATTACAATGATATATAGTTCTAACCTCTGCTTGATCCAAATCGTTATCCCTGAAATTTAATTCTGAAAGATCAATAGTAAAATTATCTTTTTCATTTTTCCAAATATCATCAGGCTCTTTCTTTTTTTGTCCCACTGTGCTTAAGTCAGCTTTATCAGGCAAAAGGCTGATTCCCCTTGGTATGGGAGGGACAGGCTTTGTTCCATTGAGGCCTCTTCGGGAAGATGGTGATCTCACCAAGGCAGGTGTAAGTTGAACTGGAGTAGGCTTTTCTTGAGAATTTTCTCCTACGTAAAGAATAAGCAGCTTATTTTTTCCAAAAAGTGTTTAGAATACAGCATTTTCAAGGCACATTCCACATTTTTAAAATCAGATAAAAGTATCAATGTCACTTAATTAATATAATAAAAATAAAACACATGAGGTCCTTTCACATTACAAAAAACTGTTATATACTGAATTATATTGTAAATATCATCATATGTATCACCATGAATAATATTTGTTATGATAAAAGTGCAAAATGAACATGAAGGGCTAGTCTTCTGGTTTAATTATATAAGTAACATCTCAATAACTGATGTATGTAAAGCATTAATACTGGGCATTTAGGGAAAAAGTCTCAACTTGGATTTTATTGCATTTTATTTCAGTTATTTATGTTTTAGGGTGCTGGGTAACAAATTCACAATCTCATGCTTGCTACACCAGCCTTTTCCCACTGAGCCACAACCTTAGACCTGTCTTTGGTCCTAATATGGTATTTAATTTTATAGGAGATATTTTTTAAAAAATAATAGAAGGAAATGAAAGTTCAATGTTAAGAGAAATGTTATTATTTAATAAGAAATTGGCAGCCAGGCACCAGTGGCTCACACTTATAATCCTACCTACTCAAGAGGCTGAGAGCTAAGGATCACTGTTCAAAGCCAGCGGAGGCAGGAAAAGTCCATGAGGCTCCTATCTTAAATAAATGACCAGAAAACGGCAAGTGGCTCTGTGGCTCAAAGTAGTAGGACTCTAGCCTTGAGCAAAAGAGCTCAGGGACAGCACCTAGGCCCAGAGTTCAAGCCCCACAAGAAATATTTTTTAAAAGACAAATAGTCAGTTGAGTTTGTTTAGAACTTGGGACTGAGTTGCTCTGGGGTGAAACATTCTATCTCAGTGGCAAGGGACAGAAAAACATAAGTTATGCAAAATCTCTTTAACAGATTTTAAAAACTGTATTTGTTCTTAATGAACTTATACACTAATTACATGGATTTGAGATGAACTATTATAAAGAGTAATTTAGTTTGCAATAAATATTAACCCTTTAACATATAATACATATTTAATTAGGAGACTCCAGGCATTAATTATAGTAAATAGTAAAAATATCAAGGATTTTATATCTATGAGCAAGCTGTTAAGGCTACATGTACTATATGTGTATTTAAAGGCTTTATTGCTAGTTTTTTAAAAACTATTTGAAGTGGCAATATAAAAAAATTACATGACCATTTCAACCAAATCTTATATTACACATTTGATCTACTAAATATACTACTAGTTTCTTAAATATTTACTAATTCAGAGAAATAAAACATGATTCACCAGCTTTAAAAAAATCCAACATCTGGGCTGGGAGTTTGGCCTAGTGGTTAAAGTGCTTGCCTAGCATGCATGAAGACCCGGGTTCGATTCCTTGGTACCACATACATAGAAAAAAGCCAGAAGTGGTGCTGAGGCTCAAATGGTAGAGCTCTAGCCTTGAGAAAATCCAAGGACAGTGCTCAGACCCTGAGCTCAAGCCCAGGACCGGCAAAAAAAAAAAAAAAAAAAAAATCCAACATCTCTGTATATTAAGTCCAGAATACTAATAAAAAAACACAGATAAATTTAAACAAAATACTTATTTTTACCATCATTTTTACCTGTAGGTTCAGATGAGTTTGGGCTGACAAGCTTTTTCTGTGGACTTAGCTTTGATGTTCCTTCAAAACTTTTAAGAGGCCACGAATTTGAGAAACTAATGGAATTATCTTGAGATTTCTTTGGAGATACAGTAAGGGGAGAAGCATGCTTTGGACTAGCTCGAGGTGATGAGAGAGGATAGGATGGAAGGATAAAGGCTCCTGGATTTGGATTTGAACCAGAGAATAATGAGGTATGTTCTGCTTGATTACCAAATGTTTGCTGTGTCTTACTACTGAAATTTAGACTAGAATATCCTGCAATAAAATGAAAGAGAATATAATTATATATATATATATATACACACACACACACATGTAGGTATACACATACTCAAGAGCTTACAGTTAATTTCATTTTCACATTCAGATTTTCATTCCTTATCCCATATGTTTGTATGGTATGAAGTAAAGATCTAATTAAATTTATATTTAAGGACTCTGTATCTTCTAAAAGTTTTATTCTATTGAGATCTCCCACTACATTTATACATTCCTTGCTCAACTAACATACACATAAATACCTGTCACACACGCATACACATGCATATATGCACACATATTTGTACATACCCCAGAAAAGTATTCTTCTTAGTAAATTATTATAAAGATACACTCCAGAACTAAAAATGTTTTCAGTTTTACTGCACATATTTTTCATATCAACATTATTTAATCACTGCTTTTCTTTGTGCATTTGTCTACATATGTTTCCCATGTCTTACTTTTTCCTAATCTGTTCCATGGCAATGATGGCCCCAAACCTGGATCCTCATGTCTCAACCTTTTGTATATTAGGATTATAGTCATGCATTATCACCATATTAATAATAATGTAAGTATTATCACTTTTTGTGATATATATAATTACATAAAATAGTATACAAGCTAGTGATGGAAATCATACATATTATAAAAGTAATTTTTTCCAAATACATTTGGGATTTATACCTTTATCTTGATGACTGTTAGTTGTCCCCAAGAACTGTAAGTCAGAATCCACACTGCCAGTTTTAACACATATTTGTGAAAATCCAAACTGCCCACATTTCCCAGTATGATTTGCTTGATGAGTTCCAGTAGTACCTTCTAAGGGGAGGGGGAATACAAAATAACCTTATTTTCCTAAAAAATCTTATTTAAAAATGATAAATATAAGAATATAAATACAGTGAATACTATTCTTTCTTCTCTTTGAGATAGGGGCTTGCTATGTAATATAGACTAGCCTAAGTCTCATCATCATCCTACCTCATCTTCCCAAATTACCATGTGAGCCACTCATGTAGTTTCCAAGCTTATCCAGACATTCCCCAAATCCCTTTCCTCTCCCCTGACTGGTTAAAGTTATACCTGGATAGGCAAAGAAGTTTAAAGAAAAAAGCTCATAATGACATCATTAATGTTCAGCTTATTCAAATAAAAATTAAGGAAGTACTTTTAATTCTAACATTCTATGACTTACTCCCTTATTATGATTTAAATACCTTATATTTTCAATGCTCTGCACATCTTATAGATTAATTCTCACACCCATATTTTTTGGTCCTATTTCCTTCCTGCTCACATTTCCTATTTTCTTTAAAGTCTGGTTCAAGCTAACCTTATCCCCAACTATTTCTAAAATGACTTCAATACCTATGGTCTGTCTCTTCCTTTCTGAATTCTTATGATATTTATAAACCTTAATCTACCACTAAGTTACACGTTACCTTACTCTCTAGTAGTTTAAAATCTGTAATGAGTTTCTCAATGGTAGAGGAACTATGACACTTACAAAAATCTAAAACAATGACATGAAAATAACTTAATATAGTATTGTACTTCTTTTCTCTATCAAATAAACTAAGCAATCAATACATTTTCACTTCCATAAGAAAAGAAAAATGATTTGCTGAATAAACAACAAATTCCAATACCTGCTATAATTTGAATATTCAATAAATGGCCAAATATACAGGGTACTTGATCTTTATGTTCTAAAACACTTTCTGTTCCCACTGGTATCATTTCCTCACCATACTTCTTTTTTTAAAAAGAATTTCTTTGTTTTCTTTCTCTTAATATTAAGAATGTAAACACAAACCTATAGATGTACATGGGAAAACTATGGAAGTTGCCATCATTTTTCTATACTTCTGGGTACTAAGGTCTTTAAAAATTATTTTTTGGCAGTATTAGGGAGGTCTGGCACTTGTGAAGAACCATTTGAGCCATTCCTCCAATTCAGAGTTTTCAGTATTGAAATACTTGTCTATACTTTCTTTTCTTATTTTGTGAAAGTTCATGTGCAGGACAATTTTCTCTGCGTTATTGGAATGTGAACCAGGGCCTCACACTTATTAGGCAAGCCTTCTATTCTTGAGTCACATCCTAGCCCTGTCATCTTCATCAGTCACATTAAACCCTGGTATCGTCAAGATTATTCTTTCCTAGGTCCACTTACAGTATTATTGCCCTCAGTTCTTTTTTTCTTTTTTTTTTTTCAGTTCTTTTTTTCTTAATAAAAAAAACACAACAAGGGTTGGTAATGTGGCTCAGTGGTAGAGTGCTTGCCCAGCATGCATGAAGCCCTGGGTTCAATTCCTCTGTATCACATAAACTGAAAAAGCCAGAAGTGGCACTGTGGCTCACGGGGTAGGGTGCCAGCTTTGAGGGGGGAAAAAAAAAAAGAAGAAGAAGTGTAAGGATAGTGCCCAGGCCCTGAGTTCAAGCCTTAGGACTGGCAAGAAAATTAAAATAAAATAGTAATAAATAAATAAAAAAAAAAAAAAACAGAACAGAACGCCATTACTCTTTAAGGTTTACAAGCATGAGCTCAACAAACCTTTTAGTTTACCAAATAAGGATTACCCACCACATTCCAATTTAACACCTAAAATAAATTCTACCTTGACACTGTTCCCAGATTAATATTTTAAGTCCATTCCTATTATCAGATTCTGTTCTTTTTACAAGTAATACTTCTATAACATGAATAACCAAAAGATACAGTTTAAATACTATTATTTCTGTCATGCCTTATATAACTGATACAGTCCAGGGTAATGTCCTCTGAACTACCGTATTATTTACTTCTTATAATACATACACAATTGAACATCTTTCCAATTGCTCTGAAAAAGTATTTTCACTCACAAGTCTACCAGCGAATGATATCAATCTTACTTCTTTTTTTTTTTTTTGCCAGTCCTGGGCTTGAGGCAAGCACTCTACCAACTAGGCCAAACTCCTGGCCCTCAATCCTACTTTTAACATACAATCAGAACACAAGCACTTCTCAACTACATTTCACTGCATTTAATTTTCGTTAAAGCTTTTAGGTTTGAGACAAGGATTCCTAACATGTTCTCCCTGTTTTGGCCTTTGTCTTCCTTTCATATTCATTTCACCTTTCATATATTCAGCATCAAAAATGAATCTAATAAACATAAGATAGTGATAGCACTTTTTTCCTTAAAGGGCTTCTTACTCAGAATAAAAATGAGTTTACTCAATAGCCTAGTGGCCCTTATAAACAGACTCAGTATCTCTATAATTTTCAACCTCTCAGTATCTCTATAATTTTCAACTTCCTCTTCTTCATTTGTTCCAGCACATTGGCCTCTTTCATCTTTCTCAAACATGACTTCTAGCTTATAAGTTATTTTGTACTAACAACCATCCCCTCCTCTGAAATTATTTCTTCTTTCCTTTTTAAATAACTAGCAGTTTGCTTTAAATACTCCCTTTGGAATATGGCCACTTTTCCTACTGTTTATGTGATTTGTTGTGTGAGTTGAGTTTGGCCTCTTGCTTTAGCTCACAACTGTCACTTTTATCACCTGAGCCATGCCTCCAGATACCACTGCATGAATTAAAATAGCTTTCATTGTAAAATAGCTCCTTATCCATATTTCTCCTTCCTTGCCCTATTTTTATCTTGCTTCTACCATCATCTATCATAGCTTGCCTGTTTGGTCTTCTCAAACAAACTGCAAGCTTTATTAGATGAAAAGTTATTCCACTCTTGTTCACTACTATATTCTCAGAATTTAGAGATGCTCATAGAAGATGCTCAGTAATATGAGCAGTTTATTAGGTGAATATATCCCAACACGGTGATTAGTTAACAGGTTTCAGTGAAAGAAGAGTGTGCAGTTTTTTTCAGGTTTCAATAATTATTACATTTCAACTGCTTACTAGATTAAAATTCTACTAATCTTTGAATGAATGATGGACTTTAGAGAAGTCTTTAGTTAAACATACTCATTATCCTCAATTTTACTTACCAATAGCACATACAGCAAGAGAATCTGGATTGCAATCTCGGTTACTCTGAAATAGATTTCTTGATACTCGTTTTCTACTAAAGCATACATCATCATTGACTGGCATTTCTTGAGAAAGCTTTAATTTTGGAGACTGAATGAGGTCATAGGCTGAAAACTATGAAAACAAAAGAACAAGTTATAAAATGTGTGCTGTTTACTCAGTAATAATAATGAAAAAATAATTCAGACCTAATTATAAAATTCAAATTAGAAGAAAAATTTCACCAAATAAGCCATGATTCACAATGTTCACATGTAATATGCTAACACTTCTTAATTTTTCTTTTATTGCCAGTCCTGGGGCTTGAACTTAGGGTCTGAGCACTATCCTTGGGCTTTTCCTCAAGGCTAGCACTCTACCACTTGACCACTTCTATTTATGTGGTACTGAGGAATTGAACCCGAGTCTTCATGCAAGCTAGACAAGCACTCTACCACTAGACCAAACTCCCAGCCCAACACTTTTTTATTGTAAGACAAAAATGCAATTTTTTTTCTCTATTTCTATGCCTCAACTCTTTTCCATCAGATTATGTTGTAATTTCAAAAAGAAATCAAATGACAAAAAAGTTGAAATGGCCAGGAGTGTGGCCTAGTTGGTAGAGTGCTCTCCTAGCATGCACAAAGTCCTGGGTTCCATTCCTTGGAACCACATATACAGAAAAGGCTGGAAGTGGCCGAGCACTAGGCTTGAGCAAAATATGTCCAAGGACAGTGCCGAGGCTCTGAGTTCAAGCTCCAGTACTGGGGGAAAAAAAGGTGACATCAAAACTTAAAGTGGATAAAGAAAGGTCTTATATAAAAACACAATTCTTCAAACCAGACTGAAGATCAATTAAGAAGGTATCCCTTTCTAGGATTCTGAGATAGATTTATTACCCATATTCTGCAGCCCAAATATAAATATAAATGACCTGGTAACCTATGTTTCCATAAGAGATTCTCTCATAATAGGTCTCTTAGTTAAAACAAGTACAGACTGGCTAGAGATATAGCAGTTTGCAGTTTTAGCATGGTTTAATCCCCAGTACCAAACAAACTGTACCTAATACGAATTAAATTCTGTCCACTGATTTTACAGTATACATCTTCAACTTATTTTTGAAATACTATATAGCTGTAATTCAACTTTTCTTATAGGTAATACCTTTACTAAAAAGGGATTCTTACAATACCATAAATCTTTCAGACCCTTTGTAAACTTTAAAACTTTCATTTATACCAAATTGAATTAGTTAACTCCCTCTGTCCTAAATAATTTATAATTAAGGTAAAACACAATACACACCAAGTATATTTTAATAACTTAATAATTTAACCTAGTCTCTTATATTTGTATAAAATAGCCATGAAATGAACTTGTTAAAGAATACATAAATACCTTTGGATGATGTTAATACATATGCTTGTTTTTGCTATTACAATAATTATAAAAAAGACATATCCTTTTTGTAAATTTTATATAATTCCACAAAATGCATATTCATAGATAAAAGACACTTTTGGTTTTCTCTGTGTCTGAGAGGAAACAAAGGTTGAGAGGAAACAATTGATAATTCTTTGTCCACTAAATTTTTTTAAGTGTTTCATATCCATGTTGAATGGGAAATGATCCAGAATGATGTTGCCATTGGTGAAGAATTCTGAATAACTGAAGTACGTTCTCTGTAACTATGACTGATAGAACTTCAAAGTGATATCCTGGCCCTTTTGTACCTTAGGGATCATATGGAGTCTGGGTAAGGTTGTGTAACAGACACATACATACAAACATACATACATACATATACATATACATATATTTAGTTATTTATATATATTCCCCCTACACTATGATCATTCACTAGGGCCCTACCTCTCAAGGATTCTACAAATTCCCATAGCACCACTCTGGGGGTCAAGCCTCCAAGCACCTCATCATCTAGAGGACACATAAACAACAGCATAAGCTAATACAAATTTAAAACTTACTATGATACCAATGGTTATCTTAACACTTTTCTTTTTTTTTTTTTTTTGCCAGTCCTGGGCTTGAGCTCAGGGCCTGAGCACTGTCCTTGGGTTTTCTCAAGGATAGTGCTCTACCACTTGAGCCTCAGCACCACTTCTGGCTTTTTTCTACGTATGTGGTACCGAGGAATCGAAACCGGGTCTTCGTGCATGCTAGGCAAGCACTCTACCACTAGGCCAAACTCCCGGTCCCCTTAACACTTTTCTTATTAGTACCTATAACTTATCTACCATTTGTACCTGAAAGGACTACCAAATAATAATCTTTGATTTCTTGGTTAGCCTATAAAATAACAGAACATAAAATTTCACTTTGTGTACTTTCTAACTTTTGAGTATTTAACTGCTACAATTTAAATCCAGCTATCTTATTTTTCTCTAAAAAAGAAAGTTATCACGAATCAGCTCTCAAACTGTAATGGGAAGTGGAATATAGAAAGAAAGAAAGAAAGAAAGAAAGAAAGAAAGAAAGAAAGAAAGAAAGAAAGGAAGAAAGAAAGAAAGAAAAGAAAAGAAAGAGAGAGAGAGAGAGAGAGAG
This sequence comes from Megascapheus bottae, assembly GCF_031878675.1. NCBI lineage: Eukaryota > Metazoa > Chordata > Mammalia > Rodentia > Geomyidae > Megascapheus > Megascapheus bottae. The sequence continues at coordinate 38,597,954 of NC_143522.1, read as the reverse complement.
AGAGAGAGAGAGAGAGAAAGAGAGAGAGAGAGAGAGAGAGAGGAAGGAAGGAAGGAAGCAGGCAGGCAGGCAACCGAGAATAGCAAAACTGTCCTAAGAAAACGTACAAACAGACATTCACAGACAGAAATTGAGCCAGTAAGACCAATTTGTCAGTAAGATATGATTTGCAAGAAATATTAAAAGTCGTACAGCTAAAAAGAAAATTAGATCAGAAGGAGTTTCTATATGAATAAAGAAAATCTATTTAAGGAGGGTCCGGGAGTTTGGCCTAGTGGTTAAAGTGCTTGCCTAGCATGCACAAAGACCTGGGGGTTCAATTCCTCCAGACCACATACATAGAAAAAAGCCAGAAATGGTGCTGAAGCTCAAGCGGTAGAGCTCTAGCCTTGAGAAAGTCCAAGGACAGTGCTCAGGCCCTGAGCTCAAGCCCAGGACTGGCAAAAAAAAAAAAAAAAAAAAAAAAGAAAAGAAAATCTATTTAAGGAATAAAAATGAAAGAAAACTAAAGTTTTTTCTTTTTTCTTTTTTTTGCCAGTCCTGGGGTGGGAACTTAGGGCCTGGGCACTGTCCCTGAGCTTCTTTTGCTCAAGGCTGTTGCTCCACTAACTTGAGCCACAGCGCCATTTCTGGCTTTTTCTGTGTATGTGGTACTGAGGAATTGAACACAGGGCTTCATGCATGCTAGGCAAATACTCTACTACTAAGCCACATTCCCAGCACCGCCCCCTCCCTTTTCATTCTTAACTAAGAATACTTCACAATAATAGCAACATAGTATTTGATTATGATTTGTTTGCTTACTTTGTGGGTACCCATACATGTACACTGCAAACTGTAAGGCAACTTTAATGGATATGTTATAAAAAGAGAAACAAAAGTTTTCAAAAGCACAGAAGGCAAAGAATTTTGAAAACAATAACAATGAACATGAGCAACAAACATGATCATGATGGGTATTAGATTATCAATAATCTTTAATTTTCAGTGGTTTAAAATACATGAGTTCAAAGGTAGACATTCTCAAAAGTAAATATTTTAAAAAGATAACTATATGTTGTCTATAGAAACAACTTCAAATATAATGATTCAGATACAGATAAAGCCCACATACAATCCTAGACTGAGATCTAAGGATCACCATTTGAAATCAATGTAAGCAGAAAGGTTCATGAGACTCATCTCTAACTAACCAGAAAACAAACAAATAAATAAACAACAACAACAACAACAAAAACAGAAATGGAAATAGGGCTGTAGCTCAAGTGGTAGAACACCAGCCTTGAGCAAAAAAGCTAAGGGACTGAGTACAAGCCCCAGTATTGACACACATATGCACACACACACAAAAAATACTTACAGTTCCTACATATTGAGAGATTTACAATTCCAGCATAAAAGGATACTACCAATCTACAGGGCATAACTGACATTTACAGGTAATGTCCTCCAAAAATAGATTACATTTTCTCAAATTCACATGGAACATTCACTAAGACTACATTCTAGTCTGTCTAAATACTAACAAATTTTAAAGAATTGGAATGATACAATAACAGGTCTCAGACCCCATGAGAATTAAGCTAAAAATCAAAAGAAAAGAGACAGCACTAGAAAATCCTCAAAATATTGGAGATTAGCAATTCATTTATAAATTATACATGGGACAAAATAAAAATCTCCAATGACCTTTCAAAACCAAGAGCAGAGACCAGTGTAAATAGAAAATCAAGAAATATAAATGCCTATTTAATAAAACTAAAAAGAAATTAAAAAAAAAGAAAATCAAGAAATATCGGGTTGTGAACTGTGGCTCAAGGGGTAATAGCACCAGCTTTTAGCGGAAAAGCTAAGCAAGAGCGTGAAGCCCAGAGTTCAATCCCCAGTACCAATACACAAAACATAATGACAACAAGCCGGGAGTGGTAGCTCACACCTGTAATCCTACTCAGGAGGTTGAGATCTGAGGATTGCAGTTCAAAGCCAGCCTAGTCACTAAAAGCCATGAGACTCTTATCTCCACTAGAAAAACCCGAAGTGGCACTTGCCTCAAGGGGTAGGGCGGTAGCCTTTAGTTGAAGAGCACAGGGACAATGTCCAGGCCCAGAGTTCAAGCCCCATGACCAACAAAAATAAATAAATAAATAAATAATATAAAATGACAACAATAGCAGCAATAATAACAGGATACTAAAAGCAAGTATATGTTCAAAAATTTGATAACTTGTATGAAATGGGCCAATTCCTTAAGACAGAACAACTCACAAAGATACACACAGAGCATGTGTGAAGAAATCAAATAATCACCTTCCAAAACAGAAGTGCCAGTTTCAGATGTATTCATTAGTAAATCCTATCTATGTATTTATTGGCAGTCCTGGAGCTTGAGTTTAAGGCCACAAAGCTATACCTGAGTCTTTTAGCTCAAGGCTAGTCCGCTATCACTTTGAGCCACAGCACCCCTTCCAGCCTTCTGGTGACTAACTGGATATGGGAGTCTCCTGGAACTTCCTGCCTGGGCTGGCTTTGAGCCAGGATCCTCAGCTCTCAGCCTATTGTGTAGCTAGGATTACAGATGTGATCCACTAACATCTGCCAATTCCTTAGTGTTTTACTTTCTCTTAACATTGAACTTTCATTTCCTTCTATTAATTATGTTATCTATAAGACCAAATACTGTATTAGGAGCTAAGTCTTTGGTCTAGGGTTGTGGCTCAGTAGGAAAGGGCTTATCTAATAGGCATAATAAGGGTCTCATGAAATTTCCTGCCTGGCTGACTTTGAATCATGATCTTTAGATCTCAGCCTCCGGAGTAGCTAGGATTATGTGCATAAGCCATTGATGGCCCAGCTCATTAGTGAATTCTATGAAACTTTTAAGGACGTTGTATTAACCTTACAAGTGAAATTCAAAATGTGTGCAATCACTGTCAAATGGTTTAGCAAATATGGAGCAAAATGGCAAGATTTTAACAAGTGGTAAACAGAGGGAAAGTATATGAGTAATTATTGTAGATCTGACTAAGCTAAATATTTGTAAAAATGTACATAAATGTGCGTACACACACACACACACACACACACACACACACACACAGCATGAGTCACTGGCGCCCAACAACATTTGTAATTTTTAAAATAAAAGTAAAAGCTTTGCCTTCTCAGGCAGGAAAGTTTGTGAGAATTTTATCTCCAACTAACCATCAAAAAGCCACAAGTGGGGGCTGGGAGTTTGGCATAATGGTAGAGTGCTTGCCTAGCATGTACAAAGATCCGGGTTAGATTCCCTTGGTATTACACACATAGAAGAAGAAGAAGAAAAAAAAAAGCTGGAAGTGGTGTTGTGGCTCAAGTGGTAGAGCTGTAGCCCTGAGAATGCCCAAGAACAGTGCTCAGGCCCTGAGTTCAAGGCCCAAGACAGGCAATTAAAAAAAAAAAGCCAGAAGTGGCTGGCCATCAGTGGCTCACACTTGTAATCCTGGCTCTTCAGGAAGCTGAGATCTGATGATCATGGCTCAAAGTCAACCCAGGCAGGAAAAGCCATGAAACTTTTTCCTCTAATTAACCACCAGAAAACTGGAAGTGGATCTGTGGTTCAAAAGGGTAGAGCTCTAGCCTTGAGCAAAAAACTTCAGGAACAATGTTCAGCCTCTGAATTCAAGCCCCCCTGACCACCACCACCACCACCAAAAATCAAACAAAGAAACAAAAAAGCCTGACGTGAAGCTGTGGCTCAAGTGGTAAAGTGCTAGCCTTGAGCAAAAAAACTCAGGAACAGCCAATGCCCAGTCCCTGAGTTCAAGTCCCACCCCCAACAACAAATAAGCATGGAAGGGGAAAATCTCAACTCAATGTAATATCTCCGAAAGCTTTTTTGAGTTTTCTAGTGGAATTATTCTTTTATTCTGCCTTCAGTACGTCCATTCTAGCAATTACCAAATGTGTCAAATGCAAGTTTATAGGTCTGTCCTTTTCCCTGAATAGTGTGGAACTAGTTTCAACCTCATTTCCTCCTATCTAGCACCCACTAGGTTCAGTGTTCATTGTATAAATTTGATGAATGACATGCCAAAGTAATAAACCAAGATTGAAATCCAGAAAATTCCATATGAAATGGTGTTTCCAAATCAAGAGAGCTCTAAAATAGTCTTTAAATAATTTGTACCACAGGCATTTAACTTAAAACAACCACCTTCATAAACAGCATAACTTCTAAGTCATCATGAACCTATTTTCATTTTTAATTCTTCCTGCCTTAATTTGAGAATTTTTTTTTTTTTGAAAGCATACCTGCTCTGTATCCTTGGAACTAGAAGTTTGGTTTTCTCCAATGACTCCAGGCTGGTCATTTTCCCATGGTAATTTATTTTTTCCTTTTCCTGCACTTAATACCCTTCGAGTACAGATAGTTGGACTGTAAGATCCATACATTTGTATACTGTCCCTTGTGTGGTCACTGCAGTGGCAGTGTGCACTCTGAGTTCTGTTACCAGACAAAAGCCAGTCTGTATCTGCTCCATGTGACAAATGACTTGACCTCCCCTGAGCAGAAGATGGCATGAGTATTGCATACTCTACGAATCCTTGTTCCGTTAGCTTTGGTAGGGTTTTCCTAGCCAATCTGGCCTGCACAGCATTCATCACTCCATCTCCATTATCTTGCAGTTCAACAGTATCTACAGCTTTAAAAAGGATGCTGGTTTTACTTGAGCCCATTGATGATGCCAACACTGCAAAAGCTTCTAGAGCTGCTTGGCGTACCCTGCGTTTGCTATCCACAAGAGCTGGGGCAAGATCAAAGGATAGTCTGGATAAGTCAAAATCCTCACTGGGATAAGTCAGGAGAGAGCAGATGCAAATGTTCACCACCTCCTCTCTTACTCTGGAATGCTTATGTTTAAGATGTTCCAGCAGTAAACAAAGCACCTGTTGAGGGCCTACTTCCTTCATGAGCTTGAGGAAGATTTTCATATATTCCTGTTTGATGACCAACTTGTTGTCTGCCAGCACCTTGACAGAAGCTGCTATAACTGGCCCCAAGAACTGTTGTACTTGTCCACCGAGGCGAACCACCAGTAAATGCAGAACTTGAAGTGTGCCGTGGACCACTTTGAAGTTAGAGTCATCTAACAAATTATACAGCAAGCTAATGAAACCGACAAGACTAGAATGAGAGGTTGAACTGGGGTTAAATTTTCCCAGCACCTGTTTTAGCTCGTCAACAGCCTGTGTCCGGTTCTTATAGTCTTCCTGATCCAACAATCTTGCGTGCAGCTCCTGGGGAATAATCCCAAATTTAAGATTGCCGTTGGAAAGAGTCACCGCAGAGGGGGCAGGATCCTCAGGAAATCCGGAGGTTTCTAGTTCCAAATAATAAGGAACCTGACTTCCAAACTGGGACTCCAGGCGGCGATTGTACTGTCTCCTCAGGGCAGATGGCAGCCGAGATATATAGGACTGAAACCTTTCTTGGCCGAGTCGCTCCCCGATCTGCTGCAGTGCGGAGAAAGCGGTCTCTGACTCGTCTTCGATCTCCTCCTGATGGCCAAGCTTGCGGGCTAGAGAAATGACCACCTCCGTGAGATCCAAGCCCAGCAAGAAATCCTCGGGAGTGAGCAGGATGGGGAGGAGGAGGGCCGTGGAGGCCCGGAGCCTGGCGTCGGTGCTTTCCAGACCTTGCTGGATGAGCGTCCTGAGCACCTGGGCAGAGCCGCGTTTCAGGCACACGTGCAGGATCTGCAGCGCGTCTTTCCGCACGGCCGGGTTGTCTTCCCGCAGGGACACCACCAGCTGGGGCAGGAGGCCTAGACTAAAGGCCTCTTCCAGCTGGCCCGCCTCCCCCTGCCCGCGGAGAACGTCGGAGAGAAGCTGCAGGCAGAGCCGCTTCTCCTCACCGCCCCCTTCCACAAGCACTCGGCCCAGGGCCCGGTACAGCGCTTCCTTGCGTCGGGGAAAGCCAAGTCGACCGCCCCGCCGGGGCAAAGCCGCCTGCAGAGCCTGGAAGGCCTCCGAAGGTGCCGGCACCGCGCGCAGGAGTTGAAGGAGCCGAGTCTCCTCCTCGTCCGGCCCGGACCAGCTACTCGACACGGGCTCCGCCGGCAGCAGGAGCGTCGAGGCCGGGGCGGAGGGCGGAGGGGGGCAGGAGCCGTGGTCCCCGGCAGCCCCGCGGCAGCAGAAGTTTTTCTCTCCTCTCATGATGCCCCCAGCTCGACGATCATCAGTCTGTGGGGCGGAAGGACGACCGGGGCTCCGGAGGGAACAGGCGAAAGGGGTGGGCAGCAGCGGCGGTAGAAGCAGCTCGGAAGAGGCGGCTGCCATGGAGGGTCCTCGGGTAGCGGTGGCTGGAAGGAACCATGGCCGTCTCCGAAAGGCTTTCAGTCTTCGTCTCCCAGCCTTTCAGGTCCTCCCCCAGGTCTCGCGTGGCAGAGGAGAAAAAGGAACAGGCTCCAGTCCAGCGGCCAGACCGCCTCCGACTCTAGGAGGCAGCCTTCAGCAAAATGGCCCCTGCGTGAGCCCCAGACCCCACAGCAGCCGCCGGGCGTAACCAAGAGCACCACGTGACCAAACCGATCGCTTCCATGGTGATGTACCCAGCGCGGACCTGCTAACCCGGAAATCAACCTGCCGAGGTGAATGCTGGGTCTTGTAGTTCACGCTGGCTGTTAAGAACAGGCGGCGTCCTGAGGAACAGGAAGTCCGAACGACGGAACGTGTGTTTAGAATGGGGAGGCCGAGGAGGGGGGGGCGAGTCAAAAGACGCGAAACGGAAGTGACGTTGGCGGGCTCGGAGCGGAAGTTCCCCCCGCCCCGCCCGTAAGAGTTGAGGCTTTGACTAGAGCTAGCGAGAATTCTGTTTGGGCTCCGGTTGTCCCAAGCTCCTCCTCCTCCAGCACCTCCTCCTCCTCCTCCTCCTCCTCCTCCTCCCGCTCCTCCTCCATCTGCTGTCGCCGCAGGTGTTCTTCCAGGGACTCAGGTATTTTCCTTTTGCGGTCCTCCAGCGGCGCAGGCTTTGGCAGCCTTTTGCCCCGAGTGCCCCGGGAGCTCCGGTGAGAGGTAAAGGCATGGCCGGGAGCCAAGCCGGGAGCGAGGCGACCTCTTCTCGTTACGGGGCTCGTGGCGGTGGTGGAGCGCGCGCGGTTGCTTTCGGCCGCGGTGAAAGCGATCCTCCCCGGCTGCCCGCCGGCCGGTCCGCTCGGGAGGTCCGCTCGGGAGGTCCGCTCGGAGGCCGGCCTCGCGCAGCTCTGGTGCCCCCGCCGCGCTCCGGCCTCCGGAGACCGCCGTCCCTCCACCCGGCCTGGTCTCCTTTTGACCTGGAGGGTGCCCTGCAGTTCTGCCATTCGCTCTCGCTCGTCCTCCCGTCACTTTGAACTGTCTGGGAAGACACAGCCACCGTCTGCAGACCGAGCGTGCGTCCCCACCCCCGTGGCCTCGCGCTCCGTGCTGTCTTCGGAGCCTCCCCTTCGGCTCCAGTGCCCCTGTGGACCTCAGCAGCCCCCCCCACCGCCCCCTGCTGCACCCTGACCTCCCGGCGGGATCCTCTCCACCTCTCTGCCACCTTTCTGTCTCCAGGAGACCGCAGGTGGCAATGATGATTTTTTTATTTCTATTTTTTTTCCCCTCTTGGCGGTGCAGCTTCTTGGCATCACGGTCCTAAGAGAATTCCACTCTGTGGGTTTAACGCGAATAGATATTTCTTAGGTTAAAGAGAATCTCATGCACGTTATAGCCCCCTCAATAAAAGTTCCGTGGACACGCTGGAAGCGCTGGGGTATCTTGGTGAGGCTGAGTATCTTCCGAGTGTGGAACCCATCTTGGTTGCTTGGTTGGTCTTGTTTCGTGAGAACAGGGTGCACGTTGGCCTCAAACTCTCCATACCTCTATGCTACTTCCTTGGGTTCTTGGGGGGTTGGAATTTCCTGCACCACCACAAAGACATGGAAGAGGAATAATAACGTTTATTTTTGCCTAACATAGAATATTTCGAAGTCCCAAATTTATGCACTTAAAATGTAAATTTCTTGCCTCACTTTGTACCAGGTGGGATGTTTCTCAAATACTTTAAAAATCTTGGAATAATTGAGTCACATATGCCAAATCACTTAATAAGAAATGTTCCTGACTCATTCAGGTTGAAAATTTATTTCTGGCTTTTACTGGTAGCAGAGTTTGAATTTAGCAGACTTGTTTTCTTTTTGGAAAAGAGTATTAATGTAAAGGATACTGCATAAGCATGCATGTTTTAGTTTAAATTCTAAGTTGCTTCTTTGTTAAGTCATTCTGATGCATAAGTGAATTAGCATAAATTTGATTTGGTTAGACCAACAACTAAAGACCAACAACTGAAAACTACCCATTTCCCTTCCACACTTTTCAGTTGTCAATCAGGAATGATGTCTGGTTCATAACTTCCAAATAAGAATCTTAAGTGTATAATTTGCTCATGTATGGTTAACCTTCAGGAGCCCAGTTCACATGAGAGGCAACAAGGGAATGATGTGCACATTAGAATGCACACATTAGAATGCCAATTTATCTTAAAATAAAAGGCACCTCTTTCCAGTGACTAGAATTTTCAGATTTAAACTCCATTACCCTGTTTTCAGTGTTTGACTTAGTATGTAGAATTTGTGTGGTAATCAAAGAAATTGAAAGTCTAGAATTATAGTTTGTTCTGATTTAGAATAGAGATTGAAGAATTACCTCTTTTCTTTATAAAGAATATGTTTGTGTGTGCATGCCAGTGCCAGCCAGTGTGTTTAAACCGGTCGTAAAGCTTGAACTCAGGGCCTGGGCATTATCCCTGAGCTTCCTTTACTGAAGGCTAGTGTTCTACCATGGCTTTTTCTTCCAGTTTTTTCTGTGTGGAGATGAGAGTCTTACTTTCCTGCTCAGGCTGGCTTCAGACCATGGTCTTCACATCACAACTTCCTGAGTAGCTACATTACTAGTGTGAACCACTAGTGCGGCTACATTTCTTTCCTTCTTTCCTTCCTTCTTTCCTGCCTGCCTTCCTTCCTTCCTTCCTTCTCCCTTCCTTCCTTCCTTCCTTCCTTCCTTCCTTCCTTCCTTCCTTCCTTCCTTCCTTCCTTCCTTCCTTCCTTCCTTCCTTCGCCAGTCCTGAACGTGCCCAGGCACTGGAGCTTTGGAGCCCTAGTGGCTCATGCCTGTATCCCAGCTACTAAAAGAGCCTGAGATCTGGAGATCATGGTTTGAAGCCAGCCCAGTAAGAAAGCCCAGGAGACAGACATACAAACACACACAAAAGAATATTTTTAAAGGGACCAGAAGAGTAAGTCAGGTCATGATGCAGGCAGCAAAGGAAAATGAAACTTCTTGTTGGCACTTCTTTTCATCAGCCCCCCCCACACCCCGCATCAATGTCTTACAAATTAGAACTTATTTCGTCTGCTAAATTAAGTTTTTTGATGACTTTGAAAATGCACTGGTTTTCATGGCATATTTTTTCATATTTTTTATTGTAATTAATAAAAGGGTTACATGATATTTGCCAGATAGAAGGTACATTAATTCACATACATTGATACCCTTTCACATGTCTTGGTCCCCATTACCCTCCCCCCCCCACCCCCCATCTTGTTTTCCCCCCTTCCCTATCCAATTTCAAATAACCAAATACAAATAAATCCAATATATCAGATAACAAAGTGAGATACTGTAACAATATGAGATACCCAAGGGACAACAAAAGAGATGAGAGATAACATAGTACATTAAGGACAACAATCATTCATTATATGGCTTTTGTTTCAATATCCTGGAGGTCCTTTCAATTAGCTTCATACTATATGGCCTTATGTATCAAGGTTTTGCTCTATTGCAGATCTCTGCTAGTAGAGCCCAAGGTTTCTACTGATTATGACAAATGAGGGAAACCATTGAGCCTAAGTTCCTTTGAGTCTGGCTTACTTCACTTAATAGGATTTTTTTCTAAGTCTTTCCATTTCCTAACAAATGGGGCAATGTCATTCTTTCTGATAGCAGCATAGAATTCCATTGTGTACAAATACCACATCTTGTTGATCCACTCATCAACTGAAGGACATCTAGGTTGGTTCCATATCTTTGCTATGGTGAATAATGCTGCAATGAACATTGTTGTGCTAGTGTAAAAGTATGCCCTAATTTCTGGATGATTGGGTAAATGCCAAGTAGTGGGATTGCTGGGTCATAGGGGAGCTCTATGTTTAACCTTTTGAGGCACTGCCACACTGCTTTCCATAGTGGTTGAACGAGTTTGCACTCCCACCAACAGTGCAGTAGTGATCCCTCCTGGCCACATCCCCTCCAGCATCTGTTGTTATTTGTTTTCCTAATCCTGGTCATTCTAATTGGAGTGAGGTGGAATCTTAGAGTTGTTTTGATTTGCATTTCTTTTATGACCAGAGATGTTGAGCATTTCTTCATGTGTCTAGGCCATTTTTGTTTCTTCTTCAGAGAAGACTCTCTTTAAGTCTTTGACCCATTTTTTAATGGGATGGTTGTTTCTTTAAGTCTTTGACCCATTTTTTTAATGGGATGGTTGTTACTTTGGAGATTAGTTTTGGAGTGATTCAATTTTTTTAAAATTTTTTTTAAATTTTTTTTTAAATTTTTTTTTTATTTTTGGCCAGTCTTGGGCCTTGAACTCAGGGCCTGGGCACTGTCCTTAGAGTTTCTCAAGGCTAGATCTCTACCACTTGAGCCAAAGTACCACTTCTGGCTTTTTTCTATGTATGTGGTATTGAGGAATTGAACCCGGGTCTTCGTGCATGCTAGGCAAGCACTCTACCAGTGGGCTAAACTCCCAGCCCAGTGATTCAATTTTTTGAGCTGTTGATATATTTTAGATATGAGACCTTTGTCCGTTGTATGGTTGGTGAAGATCTTCTCCCACTCTGTAGGCTTCCTAATTAATTGACTAGCTATGTCCTTTGCCATACAAAAGCTCTGCAGTTTAATGCAGTCCCACTTATCCAGCCTTTCCCTGATTTGTTGTGATTCTTGGTCCTTATTAAGTTTCGACCTGTGCCAAGGAGGTCTAGTGTATTTCCTATTCCTTCAGTGTGTCAGCTTTTACCTCGAGCTCTTTGATCCATTTGGAGTTAATTCTAGTGCAGGGTGATAAAGAAGGATCCAACTTTAGTTTTCTGCAGGTGCTTAACCAGTTCTGCCAGCACAACTTGTTGAAGAGGCTATCTTTCTTCCACTCTATTTTTTTGGCTCCCTTGTCAAAGATTAGGTGGCCATAGGTCTGTGGTTTAATATCTGGGTCCTCAGTTCTATTCATGGCATATATTTTGGAAATGGGATCATATCATGTATCTTTTCTGGTTATCTTGTGAAGCATAAACCTGTTTTTCTTTATTTTTTCAGATAGGGTATGAAATTTTTTGCCCAGACTAGACTTGAATCTTATTTTCCTTCTTTCCTTCTGTCCTTCCTTTCATTCCTCCCCTCCCTCCTTCTTTCCATTCTTCCTTCCTTCCTTCTTTTTTTTCTTTCTTCCCTTAAAATTTTTTTTTGTCAGTCATGGGGCTTGAACTAAGGGCCTAGCCACTGCCCCTGAGCTTTCTCAGTTAAGAATAGCTCTTTATCACTTAGGATCACTCTCAATCCCTTCTCTGATTTTTGTTGATTATTTGGGAAGAGCCTCACAGCCTTTCCTGCATGAACTAGTTTTGAAGCACTCAGTTACTTAACCTCCTGAGTAGGATTACAGGCATGAGCCACTAATGCCCAGCTTTGCCTGTCAATCTTGGTCCATCCAATCTTAATTTGATCCATTATCAAATTAAATTATTTAGGTTAGTGGAATATATTTTAATTGCCATATAATTAACAGTATATGTCAAGAAACTAAAAGAAAGTAGTTAAGGATCTACGCTGAAAATTGCCAAGTTTTGTAAAATTGAACTTTTAATACTTTGAAGTTAGTTCAGTTAACTAAATTATAGCTTACAGGAATATGTGTGCTACGTACATTAATATTCTGAGCTGAACTTAAGCTACCTAAACACAGTTGCGCTATGAATTTTTTTATTTCCAGTTAAAAGATAATACATTTGCTGGATGTCCCTATAACTTTTTCTATGTTCTTACTCAAATATTTGATATCAAAGTATATTAAGGCATTTACCCAACCATCCAGAAACAAGAACATACTAAATCCACCAGCGCAACAATGTTCATTGCAGCATTATTCACCATAGCAAAGATATGGAACCAACCTAGATGTCCTTCAGTTGATGAGTGGATCAACAAGATGTGGTATTTGTACACAATGGAATTCTATGCTGCTATCAGAAAGAACGACATTGCCCCATTTGTTAGGAAATGGAAAGACTTAGAAAAAATCCTATTAAGTGAAGTAAGCCAGACTCAAAGGAACTTAGGCTCAATGGTTTCCCTCATTTGTCATAATCAGTAGAAACCTTGGGCTCTAGCAGAGATCTGCAATAGGGCAAAACCTTGATACATAAGGCCATATAGTATGAAGCTAATTGAAAGGACCTCCAGGATATTGAAACAAAAGCCATATAATGAATGATTGTTGTCCTTAATGTACTATGTTATCTCTCATCTCTTTTGTTGTCCCTTGGTTATCTCATATTGTTACAGTATCTCACTTTGTTATCTGATATATTGGATATATTTGTATTTGGTTATTTGAAATTGGATAGGGAAGGGGGGAAAACAAGATGGGGGGTGGGGGGGCGGAAAATGGGGACCAAGACATGTGAAAGGGTATCAATGTATGTGAATTAATGTACCTTCTATCTGGCAAATATCATGTAACCCTTTTATTAATTACAATAAAAAATATCAAAAAAGAATCAGTGTAAAATCAGTAATTTTTTATATTTTTAATTGTAATTAATAGAAGGATTACATTATATTCGCCAGATAGAAGGTACATTTCTTAACAATCATTGCTACCACTTCTCATGTTTTGTCCCCATTTCCCTCCCTTCAACCCCTCCTCTCATCTTATTTTCCCCCTTCCCTATCCTAATTCAAATAACAAATAAACATATATACAATATATCAGATAACAAGGTAAGATGAGAAATGACATAGTACATTAAGAACAGTAGTCAAACATTATATGGCTCTTGTTTCTATATCTTGGAGGTTCTTTCATTTAGCCTCATCCTATATGACCTTATGGATCTAGATTTTGCCCTATTGTAAACCTCTGCCAGGAGAGTCCAAGGTTTATACTAATTATGACAAATGAGAGAAACCATTGCACCTATGTTCCTTTGAGTCTGGCTTACTTCACTTAATACTTCCAAGTCTTTCCATTTCCTTACAAATGGGGCAATGTCGTTCTTTCTGATGGCAGCATAGAATTCCATTATATATAAATACCACATCTTCTTGATCCACTCATCAACTGAGGGGCTTCTGGGCTAGTTCCAAATCTTTGCTATGGTAAATAGTGCTGCAATGAACATCATTGTGCTATTAGCTTTAGGATGGCCTCGTTTCTGGACATTCGGGTAAATGCCAAGGACTGGAATTGCTGGTTCATAGGGGAGCTCTATCTTTAGTCTTTTGAGGAACCTCCATACTGCTTTCCAGAGTGGATAATCGAGTTTACACTCCCACCAACAGTGTAGTAGTGATCCCTCCTGGCCACATCCCTTCCCGCATCTGTTGTTATTATTCTTTTTTTTTTTTTTTTTTTTTTGCCAGTCCTGGGCTTGAGCTCAGGGCTTGAGCACTGTCCTTGGACTTTCTCAAGGCTAGCACTCTACCACTTGAACCTCAGCACCACTTTCGGCTTTTTGCTATGTATGTGGGGTACCGAGGAATTGAACCCGGGTCTTTGTGCATGCTAGGCAAGCACTCTACCACTAGGCCAAACTCCCGGCCCCCAATGTTATTATTCTTGATCATGGCCATGCTAACTTGGGTGAGGTGGAATCTCAGAATTGTTTTGTAAAATTAGTATTAAGAATTTCTATGCTTTAAGAAGTTGTGAAGAACCTCTGTGAAAATTAAGGTGTTGTTAATATTAGCTAATAATTATAAAAATTCTATTTGTTGCTATTAATATTTGTAGTTATTTATTACTGTTGGTTTGACTTGCTATTTGTCATGCTCTGTGCTAGGTACTTAGTGAATATTGACTCATTTAAACCTGACATCAAAAGTCTTGATCATTATATAGTCTATTGTGCGTGTGCGTGTGTGTGTGTATGAGTGTGAGTGTGTGTGTTCATGCTAGTCTTGAGCTTGAATTCAAAACCTGGGTACTAGCCCTGAGCTTTTTGTACGGAAAGCTACTACTGTACAATTTGAGCCACTTTTGGCTTATTTTTTTTTCTGGCAGCTAATTAGCAATAGAAGGTTCATGAACTTCCCTCCCAGGCTGGCTGTGAGATAGTTTCAACCTCTTGAGTAGCTAGGAGTATAGGCAGTAGCCACTAGTGCCCAGGTACAGTTTTACATTTTTTTCTTGTATTCATCTGCTGGCCAGTAATTGAACAAAGAAAGTAAAATTTTGCCTTGTCACTATTGGCTTCTACTTTTGCGTATGTTTGGTAGAGAAAGGAAAAACTATTGGAGTTATAAGATAATGTAGAATTTTCTATTAATTATTGATACCTTTTACTATGCATTATTTGATTATATGTTTTAATCTATTTTGAATTTCTAATTATACTCTTAGATGTTTACTGTGTTAAAACTTTAATAAGTTTAACTGATGTGGGTTTATTTTTTTATTGTAGTGTATAAATGGGTTACAGTTATATTGTCCAGGTAGAAGGTGCATTACTTCTCACACATTGATACCCCTTCTCATGTTTTTGTCCCCATTTCTCTCCCCCTCCTATTTCAAATAAAAAAAATATAAACGGCCAGGAGTTTAGCCTAGTGGTTAAAATGCTTGCCTAGCATGCACGAAGACCCGGGTTCAATTCCTTGGTACCACATACATAGAAAAAAGCCGGAAGTGGTGCTGAGGCTCAAGTGGTAGAGCTCTAGCCTTGAGAAAGTCCAAGGACAGTGCTCAGGCCCTGAGCTCAAGCCCAAGTCTGGCAAAAAAAAAAAGAAAAAAAATATATATAAACGTATATACAATATGCCAGGTAACAAAACCAGATACTGTAGCAATATGAGGTTAACCAAAGGCAACAAAAGAAAAGATAAATAACATAGTATATTAAAAACAACAATCACACAATATAAAGCTCTTGTTTCCATATCCTAGAGATCCTATCATTTAGCCTCATCCTGTATGACCTTATGTATCTAGGGTTTGCGTTATTGTAATCCTCTGCTAGGAGAGTCCTGGGTGTGTACTAATTATTACAAATGAGGGCAAACATTGAGCCTATGTTCCTTTGGGTATGGCTTACTTCACTTAATATGATTTTTTTCCCAAGTCTTTCCATTTCCTTACAAATGGAGCGATGCCATTCTTTCTGATGGCAGCATGGAATTCCATCGTGTATAAGTACCACATCTTCTTGATATATGGACTTATTTTTATCCATTTGAATTAAATGTTTTCTTAATGTATATCAAATGAAATAGCTTCATCTACTTTGACTTTCACAGTGCATTTCTGATGTCAGTCAGAGGTAGAAAGAAAAATCCAATTTTTATTGCCTGTTTATCACCAATCTATATTAGCTAACAAGATTCTGCATCTATTATAGGTAGTTTTTTCAATAGGCGGAGATTAATTAGGTAGCTTGACGCTTTTACTGCATATAGCAATACCTTTGGGAACTTGCTATGTGCTTTGTTTTCTGAATTCATGATATAATGATGCGCACTAAAGAAAGTCTTCTAATTTTACTTTTGTTTTGCCACATATGATGAAAACCAACCTCAAAGAAAGGGACTCACAGATTCACTGATGAAATTATATGCCATCATCTGTTGAATTTTACTTGTAAGGAAAATGACTTAAGAGAGCAGTGAAAATGTTTTTCTAATTTCATAATCCTCCTAATTTCATTTTTTACAGAAAAGTGTGCATTTGGATATTTTTTTAGCAGTCATCACTACTTATTTGCTATGGTTATAATCTCTATTTTTATGGTAGTACTTAATTGCCTCCCAACTGATTTCAGCACCACTGCATTGTAAGGTAGATGTCAATTAAGTACATGGGTTCTAAACTCTCAAACAGACTTTTATTATGTTATATTTAAGAATTTTAAGGTATGAAGTGTTCACATTGTACTGTGGATATTTATAAAAAGAATATAAACATAGATAAGAGATACTGTTGCTTTGTTAAAACTTTTCAAATAGATACTGTTTTGTCAATATTGACTGGTTTGCCTAAATTTAGAGGACACTTAAGTATTTCTTTTATAATACCAAAATTAGGAGGAAAAAATGGCAAGAAACCTGGATAGTAAATCTGACCATGGATCTTTCTTTATTTCACTTTAAAGCCCTGAAATATTATGATATCAGATCTGTGCTTCTGTGTGTGTGTGTGTGTGTGTCTGTGTGTGTGTGTGTGTGTGTGTGTGTGTGTGTGTGTGTGTGTGTGTGTGTGAGGGGTTGGGTAGGACCAGGTCTTAAAAACCTTGAGCTCTTGATTCGAGACTTTGGCAAAGTAGCAGGGTATAAAATTTACCCTCAAAAATCAACATGCTTTTCTGTATACCTACAAAGAGAAGAGTGAGGCAGAAATCAGGAAAGCAACTCCTTTTGCAGTAGCCGCAAAGAAAATAAAGTACTTAGGAATTAACGAAGAATGTAAAGGACCTTTATGATGAAAACTTTAAAAACCTGAAAAAGGAAATTAAAACAGAACTGAGGAAGTACAAAAACCTATCATGCTCCTGGATTGGAAGAATTAACATCGTGAAAATGGCAATCCTGCCAAGGGCTATCTACAAATTCAATGCAATACACATCAATATCCCAGTGGCATTCTTTAGTGAAATAGAAGTAATCCAAAATTTCATATGGAATATAAAAGACCCCGTATAGCAAAAACAATCCTTAGCAGAAAGAACAGCACTGGAGGAATACAACACCAAACTTTAGACTCTGTTACAGAGCTATAGTAACAAAAAAGCTTGATACTGGCACAAGGACAGGCCTGAGGACCAATGGAGTAGAAGACCCAGAAATCAACCCATAGATCTATAGCCTAAGGGAGCAAAAAAAAAAAAAAATAGGATGGAAGAAAGCCTCTTCAACAAGTGGAGTTGGCAGAATTGGTTAAGCATTTGCAGAAAACTGAAGTTGGATCCTTCTGTGTCACCCTACATCAGGATTAATTCCAAATGGATCAAAGATCTTGAGGTAAAAGCAGATTCCCTAAAGAATAAACCAGAAGGAATAGGAGTACAGAAAGTCGCCTTGGCACAGGCCAAAACTTTATAATAATCCAGAAACACAACAGATTAAAGAAAGTTTAGACAAATGGGACTGCATTAAACTACAGTGCTTTTGTGTGGCAAAGGATATAGCTAGCAAATTAAATAGAAAGCCCACAGAGTGGGAGAAGGTCTTCACTGGCCATACCACAGACAAAGGCTTCATATCTACAAAAATGAATCTCCAAAAAAAACTCTTCAAAGAAACAACCATCCCATTAAAAGATGGGCTACAGACTTAGAGAGACTTTTCTGAGGCGGAAGTAAGACTGGCCTTTAGACACATGAAGAAATGCTTGACATCTCTGGCCATAAAAGAATGCAGATCAAAACAACTTTGAGATTCCACTTCACTCCAGTTAGAATATCCATTATCAAAAAATCTAATAACAACAGATGCTGGAGGAGATGTGGCCAGAAAGAAACACTACTACACTGTTGATGGGAGTGTAAACTCGATTATCCACTCTGGAAAGCAGTATTGCAGTTCCTCAAAAGACTAAAGATAGAGCTCCCCTATGAACCAGCAATTCCAGTCCTTAGCATTTACCCAAATGTCCAGAAACAAGGCCATCCTAAAGCTAGTAGCACAATGATGTTCATTGCAGCACTATTTACCATAGCAAAGATATGGAACCAACCCAGATGCCCCTCAGTAGATGATTGGATCAAGAAGATGTGGTATTTATACACAATGGAATTCTATGCTGCCATCAAAAAGAATGACATCGCCTCATTTGTAAGGAAATGGAAAGACTTGGAAAAAATAATAATAAGTGAAGTAAGCCAGACCCAAAAGAACACAAGCCCAGTGGTTTCCTTCATTTGTAGTAATAGTACACACCTAGGACTCTCCTAGCAGAGGATTGCAATAGCACAAACCCTAGATCCATAAGGCTATATAGGATGAGACTAATTGAAAGGATCTCTAGGATATCGAAACAAGAGCATTATCTTGTGTGGTGGTTGTTCTTAATGTACTATGTTATTTCTCTTCTCTTTTGTTGTCCTTTGGTTAATCTTGTATTGTTACTGTATCTGACTTTGTTACCTGGTATATTGTATATATGTTTTTTTTAATTTGAAATAGGAAAGGAAAGGGGGAAAAACAAGATGATTGGGAGGGGTGGGCGGAGAGAAATGGGACAAAAACATGAGGGGGGTATCAATGTGTGAAAAGTAATGCACCTACTACCTGGGGAATGTAACTGTAACACCTTTATACATTACCCCAACAGTTAAAAAAAAAAAACACAACAACAACAACAAAAAAAAACCCTTGGGCTCTGATCAGCTTGCTTGCTCACAGCTGACATTCTACCACTTGTGCCATTCCTTCAGTATCATGAGTTACCTTTCTACTTGGTACATTTTAACTTATTTAGTTAAAAATTTTAGTAAGGTTATGAACTTATTAAAATAAATGAAACAAAAATAAGAGCATAACTATATACTATATCCAACAACAAAAACTAAAAGCATTTCTTTAATATATTCAGCATACAGTCAGTACAGATAACCATTTTCTATCTGAATGTTGTGTTTACAACCTGACTTGAGTTGATATCTTATTTATTTTTTCATATATTTTTATTGTAATTAATAGAAGCGTTACATGATATTCATCAGATAGAAGGTGCATTACTTCACAAACATTGATACCCTTTCTTATGTCTTGGTCCCCATTTCCCTCCCCCCACCCACGCCCCTCATCTTGTTTTCCCCCCTTCCTTATCCTATTTCAAATAACCAAATAAACATATATACACTATATCAGATAACAAGGTAAAATACTGTAACAATATGAGATAACCAAGAGACAGCAAAAAGAGTTGATATCTTATTTAGTAGTTAGAATTAAATAAAAATAAGGATTCAGTGTAGAAAGCTGAATATTGTTAAATCAAACAAGTTAAAAAAACAGTAGTTCTAAAGTATTTATCAAGATCTTAATGATAAGCACAAATTCAAGCATTTTTATCCTCAAAATCAGCCTTTATTTTGAGTAAGTTTTCTTTCAGGTCTTTTGTAGGATAACCCTCCAACTTCCTTTGCAGATTCGCTACTCTCAGTTATATTACCTATAAGATATGTTTTCAATTTCTTCTATTCAGTAGATATTAATTTATTTAGATACTTTTTAAAAGTACTCGCTAAAATCTGTATTCCAGATGTAGCCTAACATTTCCAAACAAAGCAAAAATGTCTCCTGTGTAATGTTCTAAGTATTATATCTCTATTAATAAAACTTAAACCCACATAAGGTTAGTGTATTAAAATAGTACTGAAATTAATATCCCTAAGCTTTTATTTAAAACGTGTTCTACGATGTCCATGTTCTAGGCAAAGTGGCATCAGCTTCATGGTTCTCATTTTATCCCAGCCAAGGGCAAAACTATCCCATGTTTATCCAAGTATGGCTTTTGTTCTCAGCCTATGCCTGGGTCATGCCTTGGACACCAGTGAAAAAAAAAGAAAACAAAAACGGGTTCTACAAATCAGTCGTTTTTTTTCTCCTCTTCACTTGTGTAGCTCTAGAATCAACCATAGACTTCTCATGCTTCTTAAATTTCCTCTTAAATATCACATCTTGAGGATCCTTATTTGATTATCCTGTTTTTGTCCTTTGGCTGCATAGTGTCTACAGAGCTGAGTACCTTCATCTTGGCCTTATACTACCTCTGGAGACACCCTTCCAGTCCTTGCTCTCTTAAGAAGTGTGCACCAGGAATGGTAATTCAACTATTTTCTAACTTAGCTATCTGAAATGTATTGTATTTTTCAGTTTGTTTTCAAGAAAATCATGGAAGTTTTTTTTACTGTCATCTACTTGGACATCATCCATACTCCTGAAAAAGAAAGATCGTTTTGTGAAATGTCTTAGTAATATTAGCTTATCTATTCTATCATAGAGATACATAAGTCTTCTTTTGGGTAACCAAAAATCAAATCATTGGTTATTTTAGAATTTCATGTGAATATCGAATCTTCCCAGATTGTTTGTGGAATTTAGTTTTACATTTTACAATAGTCTCTATTCCTGTCCCACTGACAATTACTCAGAGATCTCATTTGCAGGTTCTTCTTAGTATCTTGGACATTACTTAGTTTGGGAAAAATATGAGCTTTGAAAGTCGATGACTTTTTGTTTTGGGTTGTTTGTTTTGTTTTGTTTTTCTTTCCAGTACTAGGGTTTGAATTCAGGCCCTCATGTTTCCTGGCTTCTGCTCTACCACTTGAACCATACATTCAGTCCTGCATTTTGCTGGTTATTTTGGTGAAGGGGTCTCATGATGTTTTCTTTCTAGGTTATGGATGTCAGGCTTCTTATAGCTAACATTACAGGAATTAATTTTTATGTGATTTTGAAGTAGACTTTTTATGTATTTGATTGGAATAATGATAAAAAGGAAAAAGATGGTAGACAATAGCTACCCTATAATAACAAAATATTTTGGAGATAGCAAGTTTATATAGAAGATGTAGTAATTGCATGAGCTTTAGTAAAGTGAATGAAATGCAAAAGAATGAAAATGAGTGAAGTGGAAATCAAGACAATTCAAACTTTATCTGCTATGTTTTTATATTATTTCATGTTTCCCAGAAATTACATACATTTAAGATAAGTAGGAATACTTTCATGAGTGAAAAAATTAATGTTTAGATTAAAAAAAATACCACATTTACACAATAATAAATAATCAATCTGGGACTGAAATTCATTATTATATTTTTATTTTTTTTATTTTTTATTTATTTTATTTTATTTTTTTTGCCAGTCCTGGGCTTGAGCTCAGGGCCTGAGCACTGTCCTTGGACTTTCTCAAGGCTAGAGCTCTACCACTTGAGCCACAGCACCACTTCTGGCTTTTTTTTTTTTTTTTCTATGTATGTGGTACCGAGGAATCAAACCCAGGTCCTCATGCATGCTAGGCAAGCACTTTAACCACTAGGCAAAACTTCCCGCCCTATTATATTTTTAATCTCCAATTGCCTTACCACAGAATGCATAGAGTTCCTAAGAGTGGTTAGGTTTTCATTGTCTGATTGGATGCTTAAAACTTTGTGATAAAAATTTGTGACTTTGTGGACAAAAACATGAGAAGGGGTATCAAGGTTAGAGAAATAATTCACCCATTAACTGACAAATATAATTGTAGCCCCTCTAAACATTATCCCAACAATAAGTATAATAAAGAAACCACACCCTATGCAAAGGAAAAGGAAAAAAAAAACTTTGTGAGGGGGCTGGGAGTTTGGCCTAGTGGTTAAAGTGCTTGCCTAGCATGCATGAAGTCCCGGGTTCGATTCCTCGGTACCACATACGTAGAAAAAAAAAAAAGCTGGAAGTGGTGCTGAGGCTCAAGTGGTAGAGCTCTAGCCTTGAGAAAAGTCCAAGGACAGTGCTCAGGCCCTGAGCTTAAGCCCAGGACTGGCAAAAAAAAAAAAAAAAAAACTTTGTGAGGCATGCAGTTCAGCTATTATTATAACTTCATTTTAAAAATGAGGAAAAGGAAGGTGAAATGAGATCTTTAACTAGTTGTACAAGGAATTGCCATTTAACAAAGCAGTTTATTAATATATATTGATTGATGTCATCTTTTTAACATTCTCATTTATCCCTCCCCTCCTCACCTCTTTTCTTACTCTTAATTCTGTGGCCTATACATTAGATTTCATCACTGCTTTCAAACCTCTTTGCTCTTTTCCCCTGGACCCCACCCCAACACTTTGGAGTACCCACTTCCTGATGTTTTATTTTGCTGAGCTTTGATTTTGCCTCTTTTCCTTTTATAACTTAATGTTTTTGTTGTTATTATAAAGGTGTTATAAAGGAGTTATAATTACAAAGTCAGTTTTGATTTTCATATCCTTTATGGGATAACTAGCATTTTCTTATGCACAGATATTTGAAAATTATTTCTTTTAAGTACATCATGAAATTATTTACTTGAGTAGTTTCTGTTTTCTTCATGTGTGGACTTAAGGCTATGAATGTTCTTCTCAGCATTGCTTTTGCTGCATCCCAGAGGTTCCTTTGTGATAGGTTTTCATTTTCATTGAATTGTTAGAACTTACTAATTTCTTCTTTAATTTCTTCTGTGACCCAAGTGTTTCAGTAGTATATTATTCAGCCTCCATGTATTTGAGTGATTTCAGCAGTGTGTTTGGTTGTTGAGAACCAGTTTGATTCCTCTGTGATCAGATAAGATGCAAGAGATTATGCCAATTATTGCTGATATGATTATTGAAAAAGTCAATTAGCTAGTGTTGTTTCAAAACTAATTTTGCTTTAACAAATATTCTTCCCCACAATTGCATTTTGCTCTAGTGATAGCTTAGACTTGGCTTTTTGAAGGTAAATAGAGTGATAAATTAGAAAGTTTTCATCTAAAAGTCTATTTGTCCAGAGACTTTTATGGCTTCGAGTTTTACATGTAGGATTTAGGGCCTCCATTTTCTAATATCTGTAACAATGGAGGCAAATTACTTAAGTACTAAATTTCTTTCAATTCTAAGTGTCTTTTGCTTTGGCATTTAGGAGTTCAAAACCAACATATGAAAAGCAAATAATAAATCCGATTTATACTATTTGAGATAGAACAGGTTTGGCATGATTGTTTTGAAGTAACTCTGTGTATGCCTTTTGTTTTTTGTAGATGGACCACGCATCCCCTACCTACATGCTTGCTAACTTAACCCACTTGCATTCTGAGCAACTTCTGCAAGGATTAAACCTTCTTCGTCAGCATCACGAACTGTGTGACATCATTCTTCGTGTAGGAGATGTTAAAATTCATGCGCACAAAGTGGTACTTGCCAGCATCAGCCCGTATTTCAAAGCTATGTTCACTGGAAACCTTTCTGAAAAAGCGAACAGTGAGGTTGAGTTTCAGTGCATTGATGAAACTGCTCTTCAGGCCATTGTAGAATATGCTTATACAGGGACAGTTTTCATTTCTCAGGACACAGTTGAAACTCTCCTTCCAGCAGCAAACCTACTTCAGATAAAGCTGGTCCTGAAAGAATGCTGTGCATTTCTTGAAAGCCAACTTGATCCTGGTAACTGTATTGGGATTTCTCGTTTTGCAGAGACGTATGGTTGTCATGACCTTTATTTGGCCGCCACTAAATACATATGCCAGAATTTTGAAGCTGTTTGTCAGACAGAAGAGTTTTTTGAACTTACACATGCTGATTTGGATGAAATCGTCTCCAATGACTGTTTGAATGTAGCTACTGAGGAGACTGTTTTTTATGCTTTAGAATCTTGGATCAAATATGATGTACAAAAACGACAGAAGTACTTAGCACAGCTACTGAACAGTGTACGATTACCGTTACTGAGTGTCAAGTTTCTCACTAGGCTATATGAAGCAAATCATCTTATTCGGGACGATCGTGCTTGTCAACATCTTTTGAATGAAGCCCTAAAGTACCACTTCAAGCCTGAAAATAGACTCTCCCATCAGACAGTCTTGGTGACACGGCCTCGATGTGCTCCCAAAGTGCTTTGTGCAGTAGGAGGGAAATCTGGGCTCTTTGCCTGTTTGGATAGGTAAATAGAAGGCTTTCTTAAAGGAGTGATGCTATTTGATATTATGCTTTGTAAATGTGCTTATCTTCAGTAGTTTTTAAAAAACTGATTTTTCCTTTGTTTTTTTTTTACTTCTTTTTGTTGTTTCTTTCTTCTTAAATTACTTACATTGTTATTTTAATCACATTGCTACCCATCTTCTGCAAAACCCAGTTATTATCACTTATACCCACTAGAGCATTCTCATTTATCTATCCTGGCTACTCAAAATAACTTTTTTCTGAAACCAGTTACATCTTTATTAGAACATACCAGGGTGGAGGGGATATTTATTCTTGTCAGCTGTATAAAAAAAATTACTACAGAAGAGATCTAGGAATCTGTGATGAAAGTAGACCGAGGACAGAAACGAATGGGTTTGAATAAAAGCAATTGATTAGAAGAGTCATCAACGAAATAAAAACAGGATATTGCTGTAAACTGTGGGCATTATATGCAATTCATTTTCTTCTATGTGTTTTCTTTAAGAAATAGCTTAAATGTTTTTCTTTTCTGCCCATTAAGAAGATACTGGAAAAGAAAATGGTTAATAAATTAATTTCAAGATGAGGTCAGCAAGAACAATTTTAGTGATAAGAAAATCCTGAGCAATAGTCATGAAAACAAAGGAATTTAAATCTGTGACCAAAGAAAAGATATAACAGTTTAAAATGTGTAGGAAAGTAGACTGTTCTTTTTTTTTTCTTTCTTTCTTTCTTCCCAATCCTGAGACTTGAACTCAGAGCCTAGACACTGTCCCTGAGATTCTTTTTGCTTAAGGCAAGACTGTACCTCTTGAGTCAGAATGCTACTTCTGGCTTTTTCTGTTTATCTGGTGCTAAGGAATTAAACCCAGGGCTTCATGAATGGCTAGGCAAGCAGTCTACCACTAGACCACATTCCAGCTTGATCATTCTTGACTTAAATATTTAACAAACACTTCAGCCTCAATATTTAAAACTAAACACATTGTTTCCTCCCTTAAAGTGGCTCCTTACCTTATATTCTCCTATTGTATTATCATCCAAATAATTACTTGAAGAAATTTCATTCATCTTTAAAAGTTTTCTCTCTTCCTATCATATTCTTCTGTATTCATCTAAACACCAACTCCTGTCAGTACATTCTCTTAAAGCATTTCTTAATTTAATGACCCATTTTTTTTTTTTTTTTTTTTGCCAGTCCTGGGCTTGAGCTCAGGGCCTGAGCACTGTCCTTGGACTTTGTCAAGGCTAGAGCTCTACCACTTGAGCCTCAGCACCATTTCCAGCTTTTTTCTATGTGGTACCGAGGAATCGAACCCGAGTCTTCATGCATGCTAGGCAAGCACTCTACCACTAGGCCAAACTCCCAGCCCTTAATGACCCATTTTCTATCTTTACTACTTCTACTCTAAATAGGAACTTCATAGTCTCTTACCTATACTTCTAAAATAACCTTGGATGCTAATCTTGATCTTTCACTCATTTATAAGCATTAATTAATATGCATATTGTTCTACTATATACATCTGATTGTTTTACTATCCTCTTTTGAAATTGTTTTTAATATACATAATTTTTTTATCATGGTATGAAATCACTTCTTTGATTTGGCTCGTGTTGAGTAGTGATTACTAGAATTTTTTTGTATCAGAGATACAAAGATGAAAGCGTAATTTTTCTCCTTTGGCAGTGTGATCAGTAATGAGTTTTTTCTAATAGTTCAGAATGTGTTAATATAGGAGTAAGTTAAGGTTTTGGGACTGTTGTGTACTTTGCAGGTGTGCATATAACATAAACATTTGGAGACTAGGGATGTGTCCCCTAAAAATCATGCTTTCAAGTTTAATCCATTCTGTTTGGTTGAAAAGGTTGAAACTTGAGTGTGGTTTAAATGTAGAATCCTTAGAAAGTAAATAGAATTAAAATCACTAGAATGAAATCCTCTGACTGAATACTGATAGCTCATACCTGTAATACTAGCTACTCAAGAGGCTGAGGTCTAAGGATCAAGGTTTTAAGCCAGCTATGGTAAATAAATTTGAGAGATTCTCATTTCCACTTAATTGGCAAAATGCTGGAAGTAGAGTTGTGGCTCAGCTGATAGTGTACCAGCCTTGAATCAGAACGCTAAGGAAGAGCTCAAGACCCTGAGTTTAAGCCCAAGTACCAGCACAAAAAAAAAAGAAAAGAAAAGAAAAAGGGAGACATGAAATTACCCCCCACATATATACTCAACTCAAGATACTCCCTACCTCTTACTATGGGTTGTCCTGAACTTCCTCCAGACTCTTCAGGCAAGAAAGCTGTCAAAGCATGTGTCCTCCAACCCTGGCCTATAACTATCAGCCAGAATTATCCCCTTTTCTCTCTAGTTTATAAAGTCTATAGAACTGGTGTCATTAATAGTAGAAAACAGCCTAATTAATGGACTGCTACTGACAATGCTTTTGAAGTTCTTATGCTGCCATCTCTGATAGCACTTGAAGAAGTAATTTGTTTTCTTTCACTGGCACAGTATTATGGTATAATATCTGGACATACTATAATCTTCCTTTTTACATTGGAAATTTTAAGTATGAAAGTCTCATGTATACAACTCAGCAAATGATCAAATATTGAATATTACTAACACAGTGTGGTCAACAGAGTACGACCAGCACCCAGAAGCCAATTTAAACTCCCTGTTTTGCCCAACCTAGTGGTAATCACTGCATGCTTTCTAATCCAGAGATTAGTTTTATATGCTTTTGAATATGTTGAATATATTGCTCTTGAATATATTCTTTTTTTATTGTAATTAGTAAAAGGGTTACATGATATTTGCCAGATAGAAGGTACATTAATTCACATACATTGATACCCTTTCACATGTCTTGGTACCCGTTTCCCTCCCCTGAATATATTCTTTTGGATTTGGTTTCTTTCAATTTTATACATGTAAGAGTCACCCCAGGAAAATGAAGCTTGTAGTTCATTGATTTTTCTCATCACTATGTAATAGTCTTTTGTAAAGCATCTCACTATTTATTTTATAGTTTATATGTATTTGGATTGCTTTCTAATTTTTTTGCCATTAGACATAATATTGCTATGAACATCTTTGTACATTTGCATATGTGTATGTTTCTTGAGTATATATAGGACCGATACACCATGCTTTATTTAACTATTCCTTTTGATAGATTTTTGCATTATACTGTAATTAAAATTTCTGTTTGTGTTTCCTAATGCAAAATTTAGTAGAAGTTGGATAGATTAGGAATACAGAAATGAAGGTGTATGTGTACCTTTGACCCCATTAGGTAATGTATAATTGTTTGCGAGGGCAATTTATCCCAACTGACACTTGGAGTGTCTATTCCAGTGTCTATTTCTTGCTCCACATTGTTGTCAGCAGTTATTATTATCTGACTTTAAATTTGTGCCAATCTGGATGGTATGTGATAATGGGCTTAATTTTGCATGTCCCTTATTACTATAATGAGAGTCAACATATTTTTTATGAGCCATTTCGGCTTTGTAATTTTAAATTTTTCTGCTTATTCTTTAGTGTGGAGATGTATTTTCCTAAAAATGACTCTTGGATTGGTTTGGCACCCCTAAACATTCCTCGCTATGAGTTTGGAATATGTGTTTTAGACCAAAAGGTGTATGTGATAGGTGGTATTGAAACAAATGCACGTTCTGGTGTCACTATCAGAAAACATGAAAATTCAGTAGAATGTTGGAATCCTGACTCAAATACCTGGACTTCACTAGAGAGGATGAATGAGAGCCGAAGTACACTTGGAGTCGTAGTGCTTGCGGGAGAACTTTATGCTTTAGGTGGATATGATGGACAGTCTTATCTGCAGTCTGTTGAAAAATATATTCCCAAGTTAAGAAAATGGCAACCTGTGGCACCAATGACTACAACAAGAAGTTGTTTTGCGGCAGCTGTATTGGATGGAATGATATACGCCATTGGTGGGTATGGTCCCGCTCACATGAACAGGTATTTAATCACATTGTGTTTGCAGATCTTTTTAAAGGCATTATTGACAAGGATTTTTTAAACAATTTATATGTGCAAATGTACTTCCTCTTTAATATATTTGAATAAGATTGATAGGCCACCAAGTGCTAGTGGCTCACACCTGTAATCCTACCTCCTCAGGAGGCTGAGATCTAAGAATCCTGATTCAAAGCCAGCCTGGGTTAAAAAAAAGGTTGACAGGCATTTGAGAAATTAAACTGCTCCATAAGTACAGTTGCGTATATGGGATTTCCTTATATACCTAGAATCTAAATCCCTCCTGTTAAATTTCACATTCAATAATAAATGTAAGTAGACATTTAATAAATGTATTTTAAAACTTAGATACCTAAAAATTAAGAAATCAACAATCTTAAATTTTATATGTTTATATTGCATTGCTTGGTAAAGAAGTGAAGATTAATTACTATATTGCAATATAATATAATGCATCATAAATTTAAATTCTTATTTAAATACTCCTTTCTGGATTCTCATTCTATAAACATATATGAATCACAATATAGGTCATAGAGTGTTCCTAAAAATCAGAGAGAAAGATCCCTACACTGTATAGTATATCCTCTCACTAAATACTGTGTGTAAAGCTGGGCACTGATGGTTTAGGAGGGTGAGATCTGAGAATCACAAGTTAAAGCCAGCATGGAAAGGAAAGCCCGTGAGAGTCTGATGAACAATTAACTACCAAAAAGCTAAAAGTGGAGCTGTAACTCAAATCTAGGGTTGCCTGAGTGAAAAAGCTAAGAGACTGAGTTGAAGACCCAGAATACTCTTTCTTTCCTTCTCTCTCTCTCTCTCTCTCTCTCTCTCTCTCTCTCTCTCTCTCTCTCTCTCCCTCCCTCCCTCCCTCCCTCCCTCTCTCTCTCTCTCTCTCTCTCTCTCTCTCTCTCTCTCTCTCTCTCTCTCCCTCTCCCTCTCCCTCTCCCTCTCCCTCTCCCTCTCCCTCTCCCTCTCCCTCTCCCTCTCCCTCTCCCTCTCCCTCTCCCTCTCCCTCTCCCTCTCCCTCTCCCTCTCCCTCTCCCTCTCCCTCTCCGTCTCCGTCTCTGTCTCTGTCTCTCCCTCTCTCTCTCTCTCTCTCTCTCTCTCTCTCTCTCTCTCTCTCTCTCTCTCTCTCTCTCTCTCTCACACACACACACACACACACACACACAAGTATATGTGAGAAAATAAAGGTTAAAAGTTACTGCTGAAGACTTTTATCTCTAATAGTAATTGTAATTAGAGAGTGAGGTATTTTACTGACTGTGAGCATTTTAACAGTAGGCTATTCTGGTTGTATGTAAATACTGTGCTAGTTCATATAAAGGATGTGTGCATCCATGGGGAATCCTGAAACTAGCACCCCCACACACACACATTTGGATGCCTAGAATGCTACATAAAACAATAGCATGCTGCTATTAATGTACCCTATCCACAAAGTCAACTTTTATCCCAGTAACCTTATCCATGCAATCTAGAATACGTAGAAGAAATTACTTGTGTTTTATATCTATTTATTCGAACTTTTCAATGGGTGGGTTTAAGTTTTGCTTTGGAAGGGGAGATTGACACAAAGATCTTTAACTAATTGCTTTTTTCATGAATATTTGCAGTGTGGAACGTTATGATCCAAGTAAGGATTCTTGGGAGATGGTTGCATCCATGGCAGATAAAAGGATTCACTTTGGCGTGGGAGTCATGCTAGGCTTTATTTTTGTTGTGGGCGGACATAATGGTGTCTCACATCTGTCAAGCATTGAAAGATATGATCCCCATCAAAATCAGTGGACTGTGTGTAGAAGAATGAAAGAACCCAGAACAGGTAATATTCATTCGATTGTTCATTTATTTGTTTTCCAGTGCCATGAGTTGAACATATTTATAGGCAGTGCACACCGAGCTACATCCCCAGAAGAACATAATAATTTATCAGTTTCTAAACAAATAGGTCAGTATTTGCTATGATGCTACTTTTGGAATAGTACTGTCTTTAAATGTAGCAGTAAAGATATGATTGGATGTGTGTATATACATACATTTATACATAAATATATGCATACATATATGCACATATGCATATGAACATATACATATGTTTATCATCCACTGATGACGGCCTATTGGCTATTGTGGATACTGCTACAATAAACGTGAGTGTTCGGATGCATTGATTTCCTTTGGCATGTACACAGGCATGGCATATAAGTTCATAATGGCAGCACTATTTATTTTTAGGAACTTTGGTATTAATTTCCATAGTGGCTACAGCAATTTATATCCAAAACACAGAGTATAAATATTTCCCCCAGCACCCTTGTCAGCACTATTCTGAGTGGAGTGAAACTTCCAATTTTCAATTTTTTTGGAGTAGGAGTTTTAAAAATACTGTCCTTCTCTTAGACCCTTAGTATATCTGTTATAATATCTCCTTTTTAAAATAACTTTTTATTCCCTTTATTTTAGCTAAGGGTTTGCCAATCTTATTTACTTTTTCAGAGAACCAGCACATTAAATAATAATTTGTACTGTTCCTTAGTCTCCATTCTATAATTTCTGCCTGACCTTTATTGTTTTTTTATTTACTATTGTGGAGATTTATTTGTTCTTTTTTCTAAGATCTTGGTGCATCACTTAAGGTTTTGTTTTATATCTCTAGCTTTTAATGTAGGTGCTCATGGCCATAAACTTCCCTTTTAGAACTGCTTTTACTGTATCACAGGAGTTTTGATTAAATTGTGGCCTCCTTTTTGACTCTAGGAATTTTAAATTTTCTTCCTGCTTTCTTCAATAGCTACTGTACAGTTTCTGTCATTTACCTTGCTTTAATTTCTAATTTCATTGCATTATGATCTATTAAGATAGGATAAATTACTTCATTTGTTTTATATTTGCTAAGATTTGCTTTATGGCATAATATGTAATCTGATTTGGAAAGATCTCTGGGTTGCTGGAAGCAATGCTTATTCCTTATATATTGGATAGGATATTCTTTAGATATTTATTAAGTCCACAGGATATTTAAGTGCATGTGATCTATGATGAATCTGACAAAATGAACTATTTCTGGAATATATGTATAAATAATTATAAGGCATACAGAAAGAAAAACAGAGTAGAGGAGACCAAAAAAGGAAAATAAGAGGAACTCAATGACCAGAGATTTAGGACAAATCTTGAGAGGGACACCCTCCTCTGTAGTAGAGCCAGAGGGGTTTTAAGGGTTGGGCTGTGGGGAAATGACACTGGGCACAGGGTATTTTGGGGGCAGGAGGTTGATATTTGTGAATTGGCCCCAAGAGTCAGCGACTCAGGTTAAGAGAGAAGATTTAATTGAGTAAGACCTAATAGCCAAATGCTATTCTCTTTCAAGAAATGGCATTAGACATTCCTCATTGCATCAGATATAGTACATTCTTAATATTACTTTAAGATTTTATAATGATTGGCTAGATCTGATTATCACACAGTACACGTATTGAAATGTCATTGCCCCCTGTAAATATGTACAATTACTCTATTTTCAATTATGTTCCATAATAATATTTTCCTACAGTGAGGAGAGAGGGAAAGTAGGATTGGAGAGCAGAGGTGAAGGAAAATTTGGCTTTTACTTATAAAAGGTACATTTTTTCAGTATGTACTGCTATCTTGCTATTATTAAAAATATAATATTGTCATCACTTATAATAGGTTGATAAAATTTATGAAGAAAACATTAAAGTATAAATTCGCTTGTTCCTCCTCGGAAAAGTTTGCTTCATATCTCTATCTCTCTCTCTCTCTCTCTCTCTCTCTCTCTCTCTCTCTCTCTCTCTCTCTCTCTCTCTCTCTCTCTCTCTCTCTCTCTCTCTCTCTCTTTGACCTACCTTTCCAGGAGTTGGTGCTGCAGTAATCGATAACTACCTTTATGTGGTTGGTGGTCACTCCGGGTCTTCCTATCTGAACACAGTACAGAAATATGACCCGATCTCAGATACATGGCTGGATTCAGCTGGCATGATATACTGTCGCTGCAATTTTGGATTAACTGCACTTTGACAATTGTGAACTCTTGAATATAGCATGAAAAGATACCAGTTTTATAAAAAGTAAAAGCTACAGTGCTTTGTGTGGTGTGTGTGTGTGTGTGTGTGTGTGTGTGTGCGTGTGTGTGTGTGTGTGCGTGTGTGTGTGTGTGTGTGTGTGTGTGTGCGTGCGTGTGCCTGTACCAGTCCTGGGCATGTACTCAGGGCCTGGGCACTGCCCCTGAGCTTTTTTTTTTTAAATCAAGGCTAGCTAGCACTCTACCACTTGAGCCAGAGCTCCACTTCCAACTTTTTGGTGGTCAATTGGAGATGTAAGTCTCATGGAATATCCTGCCAGGCTGGCTTCAAATTGTGATCTTCAGATATCAAACCTCCTGAGTAGTTAGGATTATAGGCTTGAGCCAGTGGCACCACGCCACAGTGCTTTCTTTTAACTTGAAATGGCTTGAAGACTCAGACTTTTGAGTTGTTGGTACTTTTGAATTGGCAAATAGTTTTGGTTTCCTCTTGGTTCCACAATAAATCAGTAGTCAAAGAAAAAGGAAAGACTTTGCCAATTGAGTTGTGCACTTTTTTTCCTAAGACTGGGATAGACTATTTTTATGTTCCCTTGTGTATATCTAGAGAAACTTTGCTGCTTTTTATTATTAATACTATTATTATTATTGTCTTCCCTTCTTG
The DNA here is from genome assembly GCF_031878675.1 of Megascapheus bottae. Classification (NCBI taxonomy): domain Eukaryota; kingdom Metazoa; phylum Chordata; class Mammalia; order Rodentia; family Geomyidae; genus Megascapheus; species Megascapheus bottae. Next base: position 38,565,309 of record NC_143522.1, on the reverse strand, counting down.
ATAAATATTATGATGTAGTTGGGTGGAGGAGGTGTTAGATTGTAGAGTATCTGGAACAGTTGGACAGAATGTTTGTACTGCTTATAGGATGCAAATTTCATATGTTTCACATATTTTATACAAAGGGCTGCTTTTACTTTGAGTACTTTTAAGAGTTATAAATAATGCCATGGCTAGCAGTGTAGTAAGTCTGCAAGAGAGTTCCTTTTATTATTACCTTATTTGTGTTCTTATCCTAAGAAGTTGTATATTAATTGTTGATAGTTTTTGACACATGTGTAAGTTAATATTGGATGAATTTTGTTACTCTTCTATGCTGTCATAAGCATGGAGAGAGTTGATATCAGTATCACTTTTTCTTTAGTAGCTCCAAGACTTCCCAGTGTTGCTACAAATATTTTAAGCATTTATAGTACCCCCTCGATGCACTCTTGTTTTTTCATATACTGGTAATAATTTTAGTTTTTTAAGAAGGGTTTTATTTGCTTTTATGACACATTCAGATATAAAAATGGTGCTAACTGTAAGATCTGTAACGAGGCTGTAACTGATGTCCTTTTGGTTCCTTAGTGTGAAGTACACATGATGTGTTTTGATTGTCTTTGTCTTTTCTTTTTACTGGCTTGATTCACTTGTGTTTATTAAAAATGTTAATGATTATATTAATTTTAAATCCAAAAATCATCTAAACAGATTATATTATATATTTCTCTTGGTTTTTTAAATAGTGATTATTAGGGAAAGATGCATTCTTTTTTGTTGTTTTTCTTCATGTGCTAGAGATTTCATATCCTTAAAACAAATATATGCATTAGGTAAAAAGGACTAGGTGGTTATTCATTGGTTCATTTCTTAGGTAACTGAGTATTTTTAAAGTTATTGAGGAAAACTGGAACACGATGTTTACTTCAGTAATGGTTCTAAATTTGGTTATTCTTTGGCTAAAGAAATGTTTGCAATAACCAAGGACAGATTTTTTAAAAAGTAGTTAGCTTATTTTAGCATGTTTTAGTAAATGTCCACCTTAAACTCATTAAAACTTGCATTTTATTATAGTGATGGTACGTGTGTGTTTTGGTAGTATAGAGTCATCCTGTTTTCATTTCCTTGATTTTCTTTTTTTAATTATTATGTCTTTATAAGACTCTGTAGGCAAGAGTGTTTTTTTCCCTAAGAAAGGACTTCATATTGCATTTTTAAGTGCCATAATATCCTAATCTATTATTAAGAAGCCATTTGTAATTACCAAGAGTTCAATTGTTAACATACTTGTTGTTTCTTAAAAACTATAACCAAACAATTGGTAGCTAGCTCTCCTTGTTCTTCCATAAACTACTAGTTGTAGACTTGAGAATATACTACCAAATGATGTAGTCAACTTTAATCATGAAAGTAGTATCATGCTTTTTGAATATTTGTGCAGATTGTAAGGTGATTTTTAGTCTCTTTTAGAACTCAACGGGAGCTAACAATAAAATCAGCTGAGTATTTTCTATGTTGCTCGTTTGAAAAATATGATATAAAGCAATAACTTTTTCATTGATCTGAATAACTCTGTTAAATAGAAATAAGGTGCACTATTGTGGATAGCCTAAACTTTGTTTAAAGCAAAGCAATTTAAAATAGGTTTCATCGTATACTTAATTCTAATTTCCCAACTCAGTTGCCTTTATTTATTTCAGTCATCCAAATTATTAAACATCCATTTATACTATTTTTTTATCTTATCTTTCCACAAGGTAAAGGGATATGAAAGAGCATGGAATGTTATACCAATGGAAGGCCATAGAATATTTATACCAATCATTTTATTTTAATATTTTACTCATGTATGCCACTATCAACGTAATTTTGAGTATATAAATCACTTGCAAATGACATCAAAAGTACATCTTGATCATTTTGAAAACTAAATTTCATCTTGGGCCTATAATAGGAGTCATGTAGCTAAGAACAAATTGTGACCACCGATCTGTGAAGGGGAAAAAAATGTCACTCAAAAACTAGAACTATATTGGAATTTCTGCTGTACTGTTGTGAACAGCCAGTGACACTAATATGACCTGAGACCTGGAAAATTTATAATACAGCTTTATATTTAAAAAAAACTGTGATGTTTTATTATAATAAACTGCAAATTGTGAATTGAAAGCCACATATTTCTTCCATTAAAATGGACCAAATTCTTGGTCATAAATCACAAGATTTAATGGTATTAGAGATAACTGTACACATTCAGACAAGGACAGGAAAGCTATTTAAGACTATACAGAAATAATCTGGGAAAGAATGGAAGAATAAAATAGAAATAACTCAATGACATATAACAACTTAATTTGAAAGGTATCTGGCTATTTAATACTTGTTGGGTGTAGTAATAGAACTTAACAGATTTTCTATGTATGAGAAGCTTCCAGGGCATATAACAAACACAGTATCTGTTGAAATAGAAATGATATGTTCTTTTTACTTAAAAGATCAAAATAGAGTGGAATAATCATGTTCCCCTATAACTTTTATGGTAAAGTGTGACTCTGTTCTCTTCCAACATCATGAAGAAGTATTTAGACACCTAGTTTATGCATAAGCAATTCTTTAGTGCACAATTAATTTTTAATGGCATGAACATAAATCATGAAAATCCTGACATTTATAGGACTTTACATTTCCTGGAATTGAGTCGTGTACTTTCTAGAAGAACAAAACTATAGGAAAGAAAAAAATAAATGTAAAATATTCAGGCTCTGGCTGATATTGAGGAAAATCTGTGTGTATATCTATAGATATAGATATAGATATAATCACATTGTGTTTAGTTTATTTGGGTATTGGATTCCTAGCAGTCACCTAAGTGCTCATTTTCAGGAAAATCAGATTCTTCAATAAACTAACTGCTTAAAGTTCAATAAACTTGTGAAAACCTCTATAACCTCTGTAGTCAGGAAGTTAAGAAATTACAGTTTGTCATATGTCAAGTTAACATCCAGTTCTACTTCTGAATCTTTTTATTCCTTTGTAAATATCATTTTAATTAGGTATAAATTAATTAGAAAATGATTCTGTGGCTGGATTTGTATTGGATTTTCATTTAAGCTCTGTTAATTCAATATTGAGACACATTTGAAAAGACTGAAAAATACATAAAAAACATTAAATATTAAAAGGTTTACAAGTGTAGTGTATGTGAAGTCAGAAATCCAGTTTACATATTTGTGGAGAGAAATTATTATTCATATATCTTTTATATTTCATACCTATGTCTTCGATATTAACTAAATTTGTTAATTCTGTCAAGTTATCATGTATAAAATCCCATTTCTTTTAAAATACAAAGCAAAAATTTCCAAGTTTGCCTTAACAAGTGAAATTAAAGAACTGGATGATAATGCCTATATTTTTGCCTTATGAATCGCGCTGTATCATAAACCAGAGATGGTTTTGATTATAACAAGATTCTGAAATTCTGTAGGTGTAGAGTACTAATTAATATTTGTACTCTGTTTCAAAGAATGTGATTTAGTTGTGGATAATGTTAATGTTTAAATGTTTTTATACCTGTATTTTACCTCTGTATAACTTTTAGCATCAGGGTTTTATTTTTGTTTACATAGTTAAATGGCATTTAACTTGTTGAGAGTTGTATTCTTTTGTCCCTTGAAAGTTCTTTGTGCATATTATTGTGGTAATGTTCTGTGATGATTATGGTTAAACTTCATTTAATGTAAAGTATTTAAAATAAAATTTAAAATGTAAATGTGTATCATATAATTGTGAACTGAACTTTGTTGTTCTTGCTTCTTAGATTCATTTTTGGTAGACAATGCTCTCAGAAGTGGAAATGGAAATCCGCTGTGGCTCACAATTTGTAATTTTGGGTTCTCAGGAGGTGGTGGTCCAAAGGATTTCAGTTCAAAGCAAAATCAGGCAGAGAAGTCCATGAAACCCTAGCTCCCTAAAATGACAGGCAAAAAGCTGTGCTAGAGCCATGATACCAGTGGTAGAGCATCGGTGAGCAGACCAGCTTCAATGAATAAATATGTGGCTCAGAGCAGAAACCCTAGTACCATGGGAGAAAAATAAAAATGTTGAGATGGATTCAGCAAGGGGGAGAAGCCTATGATCTCATAGTACTCAAGAGACAGAGGCAAGGGGCTGGGAATGTGGCTTCATGGCAGAGTGCTTGCTTAGCATGCATGAAGCCCTGGGTTTCGGTCCTCAGTACCTACCACACACACACACAATGGTGCAGTGGCTCCTGTGGTAAGAATGTTAGCCCTAGGCAAAAGCAGCCCAGGGACAGTGCCCAAGTGAAAGACAGTGGGATGGGTGAATTACAGACATCTGAAATAAATTTAATGGGATTCAAAAAAGCCTTCTAGTGTCAAACCACAACTCAAGCCTAGAAATATTGTTTGTAAGGGCTGGGAGTATGGCATGGTGGTAGATTGCTTACCTAGTATGCACAAAGCCCTGGGTTCCATTTCTCAGTACTACATACACAGAAAAAGATGAAAGTGCTGCTGTGGCTCAAGTGGTAGAGCCCTAGCTTTGAGAAAGCTCAAGAACAGTATGAAGGACCTGAGTTCCAGCACTAGGACTGGCAAAAGGGAGGGAAGGAGGGAGGGAGGGAGGGAGAGAAAAGAAATGTTTTATATCCAGATAGCAAACATATTATTACTACTTTACTGTAATTTTGACTTGGAAATTATTCCAAATGATAATTTTTTTATTAAATTACATTTATTAAAGAAGCAGCCAGACAGTGGTGGCTCACACCTGAAACCCTAGCTATTCAGGAGGCTGAGATCTGAGGATCATGGTTTGAAGTTAGCCTAGGCAGGAAAGTCTGTGAGACTATTATCTCCAATAAACTACATAAATTACATAAACAGAAAAGTCCAGAAGTGGTGCTGTAGCTCAAGTGGTAGAGTGCTAGCCTTGAGCAAAAGACTCAAGGACCCATGCCTAGGCCCTGAGTTCAAGCCCCAGGACTGGCAGATACAAACACACACACACACACACACACACACACACACACACACACACACACATATGTACAAAATTTCATAAGGTCTTAATACCTGATCATTTTGGAGAATTTCTAGGATACCAACTTAATGCTCTAAAGATTAAGGACAAGTATTTCCTAGTCACAATACAATAAGCTTAGAAGTGAAAACTTTGGAAGTTAATACAGTTTATTCGTGAACCACCAATGGATTAAGGCATTTGTAATCATGTTAACTTACAATTTCAATTCTGAGAGTTGGCTCATCTAAAAATGCAGTTGAGGGCTGATGCCAGCTGGCATTTAAGCAAGAGACTCATGTTCATGGCAGCCCTGCCCACAGGAAGCCTATCCTCTTCCATTAACATACTTTTGGAGTCTCATTGTCCTCTTGGAGTTTTCTCATACTGTTTGCCTGTATCACCCCTGTGCCAGTCTCCATGGATCTTTAAAATGCCTTAGCATCCCAAACTAATGGTTTGTCACTGAACAGAGAAGTTATAATACTTATAGTCTTATTTTGAAATGAGACAAATTCAAATGGCCTAGAGGAATGGCTCAAATGGTGAGGTGACTCCATAGCAAATGAATTTCAAACCCCAGTTCTTACACAGACACACACACACCCCGCATGAAAAAATTCCACATATACCTGAGGGTCAAAATGAAACTATAAATGTACAAGGAGTAGGTTTTTAACTTCCAATAACTGCACAGTTGATTTGTTTCCAAAACTCATGTTTTTAGGGGCTCTTCAAAGTCACTCATGTAATTTAATATACCTCCTTGGCTTACAGGCCACCACTCCCAGCTCAGTTTTTCAAAAGTGTTTTTTGGTATCTTTTTTTTGTTGTTGTTCCCTTGCAGAAGAATTTGAGAAAACTGCAGATTATAGAACATATTGCTCATCTGAAGGTACATTTTAACTTAGATCCTCAGTTATTAGCATATAATTAGCTGCAGAGGCCTCCCTACTAAACTGTACTCTCCAACTTTCCAGAGAAAAGACATTCACTCTTCCAGATTAATCTGAACGTGCTGCAGTAACAGAACACTTGAGACTAATTTATAACAAAATATTCCAGAAGCCAAGCTAGCATCCAAAGGGAGCCTTTCTTGTGTCCTTGTGGCAAAAAGCAGGATAGAATACAGTCCTTCAAGTCTTTCTATAAATGCACTTAATACCATTCATGAAGGCTGAGAGGAAATCCTACTAACTTTCTAAAAGGCTCTACTTCTAAAACACCACTTCTGTGGAGATTAAATTCAACTTGAATTTTCTGGAATGAAAGAGCATCATTCAAATCATAGAAGACTGTCCAGATGATGAGAGACTGAACCGTGGGTCAAGAGTTCAGAACTGAGAGTAAAGCATTAGATTTAAGATATTTGTATAATATCATGTAACCCTTTTATTAATTACAATAAAATATTTTAAAAAAGATATTTGTATAAAAGTTTCAGTGAGATCAACCTCAAAAAGCTATGCAATTTTAGGATAGAAAATTTGAATTGAGTTTTAAGTGCCAGAGCACTGACAACGGAAGATAAATATTTTAGATATAATCTAGAAATCCACTAAGTTGTTTTACAAACTTTCTGCCTACCTTTAGTGAAACAGCTATTTTCAAATAATTATAACATTAACTTAGTTATAAAACTCAAGAGGATTAACATTTGTAGCTTATGTTAGTAGTTACATGTATAATTTGCTCATATCTAAAAAATAGAACACTGGATTCTCTCTCATTTACTTGCCAGCTAAATATTTGTTTCTCATTTGTTGGATTAGGTACTTGATATTAAACCACATCAAATAATTTATAAATGAAAGCAATTCTAAATGAATAAATAATTATTGACACAAACAGGACAGTCCTTTGAAGAGAATCAAGTTGGACATTCCTTATTAGTTTTTTTCTCTATCCTCTATGGCGGTAGAGAAGGTTTTAAAATTCTTTCCTCATCGGAAGTAGTGATTTGTAGTATTTTGATTAAAAACATATTCTGGTTATCCATTACCTTTTGGCTTCCCTTCACTAAATTAAGGGTATTGATACTGAAGTTTCCATATTCTCACCTGAACATTCTGCAGCCAGAGATAGTTTGTCTCTACTAGCTACCAGCCACTACCACAACAAAATACTACAAATTCTTCAACCCCAGTTAGCTGGGATTCAAGAATACAGGTTTAATTTCTATTATACAATAGTGACATGAACTATTGCCTAAATACTTTTTTTAAAAAAAATCTAAAAAGTTTATAGTAAGAAAATCTGAGAGACTTTATGGACATGAAAGAGGTAGAAAAAATGGTTTTTATTAGCATATTCAAGGTAGCCAATATTTTAACAAACATCTTAATCCTCACTACAACCCAGTGAGGTAGGTACATCATTGATAAATGAGTATTCCAAAGAAAGTGCGATTCCTTAAAGAATGAAACTACATTAGGAAGAGTTTATAAAGGTCAATTGCTTACACCATTTATGTATACTCTAATGTTTGTGTTTTGGAATACTTTGTTACCAGAAAAGCTTATTATAAATCAAATCCTTATACTTGTAGAAGTGTTTAAATCAAGCTGGGGTGAACTTCTAAAAAAAATACCATTAGATTTCATCCTTACATTAAAAAAGTAATTTTCATAGTATTTACTCAAAGTGAGGCATTCTCAGCGATATTTCACCCATGTTTATCCATCTTTACAAGAAGTTATCTCAACTTGGCACCATGGCAATAAAAGATTTAATTTATTGAATGAAACATTAGCAATTTGGTATATGGCAGTGAACTGTTATCTACAACCAGGTTGTAGAAGTCTTTAAATGTATTGCACCTAATTTCATTCTTAAACTTATAGCAAACTGTCTATTGAAATGTAAACATTAAAATCAATGGTTGTAATGTCTAAAGCATTTTCCCTTGAGAACATTTCTCTTAAATTGCAAAAGGAAGCGTGATCTTAGGGTATTTATGAAGAAACAGCCCTGTACCAATGACTTATTTCAATATCCTAGCTAGTCAGGAAACCGAAGAACTGAAGATTATGGTTTGATGCCAGCTCAGGCAAACAAATCCAGCAAGACTCCTATCTCCAGTTAACCAGTAGAGTTGAAACTGGAGGCATGACTCAAGTGGCAGAGCACCAGCCACGAGAAAGCACAAGAGTCTAGGCTCAAGTCATTGTACTGCTACACACACACATTACAATATCACCATTATTGATAACCACTGATAACTGAAATATTGATAACTATTATACTCGTGTGGTTATATTGCAAACCATAGCCTCCTGTTCTACCAGTTACTACTTAAAAGAACAAGGTATGCTGGAAACCAGTAGTTTATGCCTGTAATTCCAGCTGCTCAGGAGACTGAGATCTCAAGACTGCAATTTGAAGCCAGCTTGGTCAAGAATTTGTGAGAGTATTTCCAATTAACCAGCAAAAAAGCCAGAAGGGTGCTGTGACTCAAGTGTTAAAGCATGAGTCCTGAGTGACAAAGCTAAGGGATAATGCCCAGGTCCTGAGTTCAGACCCTGGTACTTGCCTGCACTCGCACACAAACACAACAGATGTCTAAAAATGCAAGTCTCCCTCTCCCCTCTCTGCTCTCTCTCTCCTCCCCCATTTCCCACCCCCTCAGCAGAACTGGTATTTAGAAAGCAGGCTTCCAGCTCCCAAGGTAGGCTTTCTACTATTGAACTATGAACCAATTCAGTATATTTTTCTCTTTGTCAACATTAAACTTCAAACAAGAAATATTCCTAGGTACTATACATTTTTAACTATATTTCTATTGTTAGTTCAATACAACATCCAATTGCCTGATGTCTTTAATAGTCTCCTTATCTCCAAAAACAGCATTTTATTGTAGAATTTCTATTAAATATAAGATAAATATTTTGGATATTAAAACAACTCTAAGATTGGAAGGTAAGTTAACACTTGAAATCCATTGACAAGTTCGTAATGTTTTAACAAATAGTTACAGTAGTATACTATTATAAAGAAATAATTTAAGTGTAGAAAATGTCTCACATAAATATTTTTTAAAACTGCTGCAATAAAATTAGTTAAAGCAGTGAGTAAAATAAACCAAGCCATCTGTAAGTGGTACATTCATATCTGTACTCAGTCTAACAGTGCACTTTGTATTATAGTGAGGTAAGCAAAAAAAAAATAAAAATACAGTCAGATAATTAAAATACTGTCTATTACCCAGGTTTCAGTTGGATACTCAAAACCAAAAATTTGAAATTCAAATGACAGAGTATTTTTTTGGATTTAATGATAGAATTTTTAAATCTCTGAGGTATATATAAATTAAAAAATACAAAGGCCACAGATTTATTTTATTCCAACATAAAATATATTGTATAAAAATAACCCAAGAAATATAAAAAGGAAATACAAACATTTTTGCATAGGTCTTCTATATAAAACATTTACCTGGGGCTAAACACTGGAAAATACACCTCTGAAACTAATATAGTTGAACTGTTTCCTTGGATACCAAGTATATACAGCCTAAGAGCCCTTCATCTTGGGGAGCACGGGCAGGCGGGAAAACAATTTAATTTAGCATCAGTCTATATTTATTTCTCTGTTGCTCGAATATAAACCAATGATGACAAGAGGAGAAACTCTGGGGGTTTATTTAACAAAATTAAATTCACATTTCTGAGACCATCATAGTGCATCCAATGTCCATCAATCTGGAACGCTGCAGAATAATGGTGCTCCTCTTTGTTAAATAATGTGGCACCTTCCAACAAATACCTGGAAATTAAACAACAAAGTATAGCAGAAAATTGAAGTAAACATTTCTTAGATTGTTTTGAAGTAAACATTTCTTATATTAAGTGAGGAATAAAAAGGAGACCAACTTGCATTCTGTTCACTGAAAAAAAATTCATTATGTAATATAATTGGTTGTTTAAATAATATATTTTTATTACCAAGGGCTTGTACACAGGTTTTCATTATATTTCCTCATACATGCATATATTGTACTTTGATCAAACACCCCTTTATTACTCCTTCTTGCTCTTCCTACCTACAAAATAATTTTAATGGGTTTCATTATTGTTTTTTCATACATGTGTATGAAGTATGTTTATCATCTTTATCCTCTGTTCATGTTTCTCCCCAGCCATTAGTTCATATGCCGAACAGTCACTGTGTTACATACTTGCCATTCAATGTTTTTTAGGGCTAGATTCTGCATTTCAGAGAGAACATTATGAAGTATTTTTCATTCTTGGTCTGCCCTACTTCATTCTATGTGAAAATACTTTAAATTGTTCGTGTAAATTAAGCACTGAAAACTAATAGATAAACCTATATCCTATTAAAGCAGGCATGTTCAGAGTTTTAAATGCAAAAGCTAAAGGTACCTGCTTCTTTCTTGACTTGTTTGTAGATGTTTTTACTTGTAATGATGACAAGTTATGATTTATCAGCACTGGTTTATAAATAAAACATGGATACACTGGTTAAATTATTGGCTCAAAGTTATATAGCTTGTCAAAATGGGCTAGGATTTGAACTCGTTATATAATCAGAGTATCTAATGGTTACACACACTGACAGTGACTGGACCCTGAAGTAATTTTTAGTCCTATTCAGAATACACAGATTTAGTGATTTTTTTCCAACAATATCTTGAAAAAGGGTGATGGCTAAATGCTGATCAAAATCATGGCAGACTAGACATCTTTGTTTTTTACTGTTTTTTTTTCCTGCACTTCGAAGGGGTGTATGCAGAGTTAACATGTCCATTTAATTTGTTTCTGCTTCTTGATCAGAGTTACTCCCTGCACTTTGTTATACTAGTTTTGTAAAACAACCAGAACAAAATAACAAAAACAAAAACAAAACACCTACTTGTGATCAGATAAATCCAAGTAATAAGGTACATATGCCAGATCTTCAGACTTCCAGTGCTGCATATTTAAGACAACAAAAGGTGGTGCCCCATGGCAAAAAACTCTCTGGGAAAATTCTCTTAAACCACCACACCTAAAATAGAACATGGTCATAAACATCATTACACTGCGGTCAAAGATACCTTCCACTATTCTAGACTTGATTTTAATTTGGCATCTGGGGCCAGGAGTGTGGCCTACTGGTAAGAGTGCTTGCCTACCATGCATGAAGCTCTGAATTTGATTCCTCAGTACCACATACACAGAAATGGCCCCAAGTGGTGCTGTGGCTCAAGTGGTACAATGCTAACATTGAGAAAGCCCAAGGACAGTGCCTAGGCCCCCAGTTCAAGCCCCAGGGCTGGCAAAAAATAAAAGAAAAAAATTGTTATCTATAATGGATATGGGTAGTGGAATGGCCATATTATACCTTATAAATATACCTATTCCTAGAAGATTTACAGTTTCTAAACTAGAAGTGAAACTTTAAAAAAAAGTGGGTACAGAAGTTCAAACCTGTAATTCTGGCTATTGGAAGGCACAGAGGGAATATTAGTTTGAAACAAGATCAGATAAAAAGTTCTCAGGACTCCATTTTCTTCATCACTTAGGTGCAGTGGCATGTGAATGCTTATCCCAGCTACAGAAGTACAATGTCTGGGTGAAGCGGTGTACAGCTATTCACCAGTGACATGGGGAAAGCCCAAATAGGACGACAACCCAAGCCAGCCCCACAAAAAATTGAGTCTCACTTGAAAATAACTAATGCAAAAAGGGGCAGGAAACATGACTCGGGCCCGAGGCCCTGTGTTCAATGCCCACAGTACAACAACGCACTCCTGAAAAGGCTATTTCTTTACAATTATAAAACTCGGGGCCAGGAATGTAGGCTAGTGGCAGAGTGCTCACCTAGGATTATAAAATTCAGAATAATAAAGTGTGAGTCTGTTGAATAAAAGCTCTTGTTTTTAGATATATTTTTTCTCTTTAAACTGGTTTTAAATAATGAGTTAGAAGGGAAAATATGCTTCATTTTTTTCAATTAGCATCTTCTGTCAGCATGATAGAAGAACTATTATTATCAGATATTACATATATGAATCAGTAATTAGACAGTAGAATCTCTACCAGAACGCCCAGAGCACAGTACTCTGGCTAACAACATTACTGACTACAAGTAACTAGAAAACCATTTCTTTCAGTATTTGTTACTAACATCTGTTAGTTCATGTTTGTACTTAATAAGAACAGTTACTTGAATTTAATTTTATCTTTCCCTTTGTGATTAAATTAGTTATAAGACATCATCCTTCTAAATATTAACTCTTGTTATACAATAATGTAGACTCTGAAGATGAGTACTTTCTGCCCCCTTTGAAATATTTTTTACTGTTAAACTTTCTCCCCTCTCTCACCTCTCCTCCCTTTTTCCTCCTCTTCTCCCTCTCCCTTACCCCCAATTCTCTCTTTCTCTTTTTTTCTAGTACCAGAGCTTGAACTAGGGCTTTTGTGTTTTCAGTTGTGTTTCAGTTTCAGTTTGTGTTTTTAGCTGGTGCTTTACCACTTGAGCTACACCTACAGTCCTTAACCATTCTCTCTTAAATGAGGAATGCGGGTGGGGGGGGGATTTAAATAATTGAAAGTCTTGATCTGATGGATTCCAGTTAGCCAAGTTTTTATTGTTACCCAATCAGCTATGGTGTGTGTGGCGTGGTGGTTTTTGCTTTGTACTTGTTGACTAGATGTAATGCCATATTTTACAGTGATTATTTGATAACAGAAACACAGTAAGATGGCATTCTAAACTATGGGGTTTTTGTCGATTGTGGGACTTGAACTCTGGGCCTAAGCATTATCCCTGAACTCTTCAGCTCAAGGCTACTGCCTTACCCCCTGAGCTGCAGTGCCACTTCCAGTTTTCTGGTAGTTAATTGGAGATAAGAGACTCATGGACTTTAGTGCCAGGCTGGCTTTGAACATTGATTCTCAGATCACAGCCTCCTGAGTAGCTAGGATTACAGGTGTGAGCCACTGGAACATAGCAGGGAACATTTTTAAAGGCATTCTTATAGCAAGGAGGAAAGAAACATTTTACCTGTATGCAAATAAGCAAGTTTTTAGAGACACAAAGGGATTTCAAGGAAAAAATGATTTGGAGAATCAGAAAAATTTGGCAGTAGTTTTGTTAATTAGATTCAAAGTGTTAGGCTTCCTAAATAATTATGAGTTTCTACTCCATGATGTAAGCTCATCAGCTCATATGTCCTTATGAACTAAACATTTCCTTCTGAACTAAACAAATACGTTCATCTTAAATGTCATATCATATACTCACCCAAGCTCTTCACACAGTTCAATTCTGGAACAGAATAACTCATCCACAGCCAGTCGTATCAAGTTTCCATGTGGGATTTCTTGGGGAGGACTATGATAATTGTAAAACACAAGAACTGCATCAACCTTTTCTTTTTTCCTTTTTTTTTTTGTGGGTCATGGGGCTTCAACTCGGCTTGGACACTGTCCCTGAGCTCTTCAGCTCAAAACTACCACCCTACCCTTGAGCAAAACCCCATTTTCCGTTTTCTAGAGGTTAATTGGAGATAAGAGTCTCAGGTCTTTTTGTGCCCGGACTGGCTTTGAACCTTGATCCTCAGATCTCAGTCTCCTGAGTAGCTAGGATTACAAGAGCTGAGCCACGGCACCCAGCTAACGTTTTCTTCATATAGCATCAGAATGGCAAATTCTATAAATCAATCACTTAGCAGAACCAAGTACACCAAGTACACAATTTGTCTTATACATCTATTTTTAGAATATACTACAGACACCTATAGAATTTTTTCCAAATATCATTTTCTGTAAATAGACCCTAAACATTCGGTTGTTGCTATTTTAACAAAATTGTGCAATAGTGTCTATTGAACGCAAGTCAGAATTAGTAGAGCAGTTGACCAGTTATTGAGTAAATGCAAGTCAAACCTATTTGGCTTGAGTTATCTGTTCAATGTTTGATCCTCTGTATTCTTCAGATGTTTTGAATACAATATTGTATACATAGGCAGAGCTTTAATGAGCACAGTGAAAAACACTTTATTAAAGTATAAAATTAGTATAAATATAAAATAAAAATATTTCACTGTAGTTTTGAAACATTTACATATTAAAAGATATTCATTTAAGTAAGTTTATTAAAGACATTTTTACTGTGTCATGATATATAGTAACACAATAGTTTACTTTGCATGGGGGGCTTGGTCCTGGGGCTAAAGGCTGATGGTTCTACCACTTGAGCCATAGCTCCACTTCCAGCTTTTTATGATATGTTTTTGGCAATGAAAGTCTGGTGGATTTTGTGCCTGGGCCAGTTTCAAAGCAGGATCCTCAGATACAGCCTCCGAAGTTACAGGTGCGAGCCACCAGGGCCCAGCTGCTTTTTCCCTTAATATAACTGTCACCAATACAGGGAAATAAAGAACACCTCAGGAAAATACGCACTTAATAAGTGAAATGGGAGCCAGGAACCCGTAGCTCATGCTTATGATCCTGGCTACTCAGGAGACTGAGTTAGAAAATTAAGGTTCAAAGCCAGCCCAGGCAGGAAAGTCCTGTGAGACATTTATCTCCAATTAACGACCAAAAGGCCAGAATTGGAGCTACGGCTTAAACACTAGCTTTGAGCACAAAGTTCAGGGACAGCTTGACCAACGTCTAAGCCCCAGGATTGGTAAAAATGAATAAATACAGAAATATTCATTAATTATGATATTCGTTCCCAAATGGGAACAATATATTAAGCTGGTTTTTTTTTATTATAGAGCCAAATACCCTTTCTGCCAGCATCTTTAGGTCTGTCCTTCCTCCTCCAACCCACCCCCACACACCCTGGCAACAATTCCTCCTCTGGCTCATATTCCTTTGAGCCATTAGTGTTTCCCAGTACTCCATTAAGGCTTGCCAGTTGGCCTCCCTCCCTGTCATTTACCAGTTTGGAGTTCTGCCTTCTCTGTGAAAGCCACAAATATTCAGCAGGCTTCCAGAACCTTTCCCAGTCCATGTAAAATCTTCTCACATTCACATCATCTCAGGTATGACATGCTGAATTCAGGGTTTCTGTCTATTATGTCCACACATTGTCTATATTTTTAATCCTCTTGCTCACAGGGAACTAGTTTTCCTTAAAAAGATCCAAAGAGCAAAACACTCTGAAACATTCGTTCCAGAGGTTCAAGTGGTAAAGTGCCTGCTTATAAGCATATGAGGCCCCAAGAGTTCAAATCCCAGACCATCAATAATAAAAATAGAAGTAAAAAAAGTCAGTGTTAGAGCTAGGAGACATGGTTCAAGCATGAGCTCCCCTTGTAAGCATGAATATTCTAAAATCTACAGCCTAAAGAGTTACCTCTTATTATCATATTAATAATTTCAGACCAAGGTTAAAACACTTGGTATAGTGAATAATTTATTACACCTGTAATCCTAACTACTCAAAAGGCTGAGACCTAAGGATCACAGTTTGAAATCATTCTGAATAGTAAAGTCTACAAGACTCTTCAATTAACCAGCAAAAAGTCAGAAGTGAAGGTGGGGTTTTAGTATTAGGATGCCAGAATTGAGCAAAGAAGCTATGCCCAGGC
The DNA here is from genome assembly GCF_031878675.1 of Megascapheus bottae. Lineage (NCBI taxonomy): Eukaryota > Metazoa > Chordata > Mammalia > Rodentia > Geomyidae > Megascapheus > Megascapheus bottae. The sequence continues at coordinate 38,549,735 of NC_143522.1, read as the reverse complement.
TGAGTTCAAGCCCCAGTACTGGTATGCACATAAATGTGTGTACGCAAACGTGCGTGCCCGCACACATACGTGAAAAGACTTTGGAACTTACTTGATACTAATTGTGCGCTGTTGATCTTCCTGCACTCGAGTGGGGCATCGCCAGTTGGAACAATAACTCTCCTGAATGGTAGACATGAGATTTTCAAGATTTTTTGTAAAATTATCATGCTCATTCCCAAACAAATCAATTATTAATGAAGCTTTATGAACTTCAGATTTGTATTGCTGTTTTTCCATTTTGTCCCAAATCCAAAGTAGCTTCACAGTTGTAAAATTGTAGGTGTCCATTAAATACAGAAAACAGTCTACAAACTCTCTACCAAAATGAAGAGAGAGTTCCCTGGGGAAGTTTTCGTTTTCATTAAGAATGACATACAGTAACATCAAGAACCCATCTATAGTGCAGGTGTTTTTCAGTCTTATTTCAACATAGAGTGGTGTACAGGATACTGCTTTGCGGCCAGCTTTGATCGTAAAAACACCTCCCCAGGGAAGAACAGGCCTCCAAAACGATCGATCTTGGTTATAGTTATTTTTAATCGATGCTTTGATCTCTTCAAACAGCGTCTTCATCCTGCATTTAAAAATTTAACAGAACGCAGAAATACATGAGATTAGCTCAAGCCCCATGACTGACAAAAAAAAGCATAAGATGCTTAAAGTAAGGCTAACAGATTTAAAGTTTGACTTAGCCTCAAAATATAACAACAAAAAGTAAATGTACCATGTTTTGGGGCAATGTGCATGGCTGATCCTAATGGAGAGGGGGAAGACATTTAAAAGGTCTCAACTTTTCTGCCAAGGAACAAAAATGGCCATTGGCTAGACCTTTATATTAGATATTGCTGATCTTATCTCTGATGTAGGCAAATTCTTTTAAGTCCTAATATAAAAGGATAGAAATGTCATATCAAAATCCCTTTCATGGAACAATAAATATACATGAATAAAAAATACTCAACCTACATTTGTTTTATTCTTCTCTTCAAAATACAAGCCATTCTTCATTTCTTTACTGTGAGTGGTTACACTTTAAGAAACTGATAGAATAAGGCCCTCAGTTTTCAGGTACAGAATACTAGCCATTTAGTGGCTTTCATATGAATCACACTAGACATTTTATTTGTGCTATAAAGCAAATCTAATAATAGGACCAGGCCCGTGGCCTGGTGGTAAAGCGCTCACCTAGCTTGCATGAAGCCCTGGATTCCATTCCTCAGTACCACATACACAAAAAAAGCCGGAAGTGCTGTTATGGCTGAAGTGGTAGAACGCTAGCCTTGAGAAAGCCCAAGGACAGTGCTCAGGCCCTGAGTTCAAGCTCCATAACTGGCAAAAAAAAAAAAAATCTAATAATACCACCTGTTGCTATACATAAAGACTAATTCTGGCACTTAATGTAACAAAAATACAACAACTGAGAATTATAAGGACTTTAATTACATGTATACAATAAAATATTCTTTTCCGACGTTAGGCTTTTGTTTTTGTACAGGAAGTGTTTTTAGGGGGGGAAACGATGCGCCAGCAGAACAGGGCCAAGGAAGTGACTGAGATCAGTATATTTTGACCACGGCTTCAAGCATCACATCCCTCCCTCCAATGCACAACGCAACCCGCCAGCCCTCCACAAAACAGTTAAGACTTGGGCTTCGTGTGTGTGTGTGTGTGGAGGGGAGTTCAGCACTGCTTTAAAACCGTGAAGAGGCTGACCACTACACACACACACACACACGCGCGCATACACACGCGCGCACACACACGCACACGCACACATGCACACACGCGCACACACACGCACACACGCACGCGCGCACACGCACACACACGCACACGCACACACGCACGCACGCACACGCGCACACATGCGCACACACGCACATGCGCACACACACGCACGCACACGCGCACACGCGCACGCACACGCACACATGCACACACACACGCACACATGCACACACACACGCACACACGCACACACAGACACACAGACACACACACGCACAGTAGTTTCTGGCTGGACACCCGATCCCGCCCTGCGGGCTCTAAAATGGCAAACACTACATTTAGTTCCAAGTGCGCATGGTTCTGGAGTGAGGCTAACTACCCTGGCTGCAGTCCACCCCTCACAAGGGAAAACCCGGGGGGGGGGGGATAAATACATAAATAAATGAATAAATAAATAAACAGCCATTGGGCAAGTCGCTGGGCGCTCTAGAATTTTCAACAACTCTGCCCCTTGGTTTCCAGAGGCTACGTTAGAAAAGAGTTGTAGACAAGACTGCAACCATGTAACCCTGTCACCCACGCTGCCGCCGCCGCCCGGGGCGCGAACCCGGCCTCCGGGGACCCGAGTCAGGCCGGCCCGCGCGGCGGAGCCACACGCGAGCATCCGCGTTCACTTCTCGACCTCGCGGCGATGGACACGGAGATGGACACGCGGCGGGCCGCGGCCCCGATCCCCCCCCACTCCCCCTTCCCCATCCGCAGCGCCTCAAGTGTTCGCCTCCGGGTCGGGGAGGCTGGAAGCCGCGGTGGATGGGTGGGTGTGTGGGGGGGGCAGGGTGGTATCTCCACCGGGTCTCCCAGCCTCGGCTTCCAGGACCAGAGGAGAGACGTCCCGGGCCGGCATTTCCAGCAGGCCGGGGGTCGCGATCTGGAGGTCCCTCCACCACCACCGGGCTGGCTGCCCGAGCCACTGTCTAAGGCACTGGGGGAAGGGGTTCCCCTCCTCCCCACCCCCCTCTTTCGGAAAATAACGGTCGCGCGCCCCGGGGCCCCCGGGCCCGTGGTGGGCGTCCACTCCAGGCCCCCGGGCCCGGCACGCCCCCACTCCCCCCACCCCGGCGCCGGGCACCGGGGTCGGGCTCCACGCCGCGGGCCGACCCCCCTCCCCCGCCCTGCCCCGATCCCCGCCCGCTCCAGCCCGCGGCCGGTGACGGAGGCTCCCCCCGCCTCTCCCGGGACACAGCCCCCCCTTTCCCGGGAGCGCCCCAGGACTGAGGGCCAAGGGGGCGGGCGGGGCAGGCGGGCGCCGGCGCGCCGCGGAAGGAGTTCCCACCGGGAAAGCCGACGTGCTCCTACCTCCCGGGGGACCGAGAACCGCCGGTGCCGCCGCACCCGTCGTCGCCGCCGCTGGCTCATGGGGAGCCCGGTCTGCCCGCCGCCACCGCCTCCACCTCATCTACTGGCATCGCTGGCTGTCTCGGCCTGTCCCGGCGTGAGCGCTGGGCTCCGGCACGACCTCCATCGCACCCGCCGCGGAGGCGGGAGCCACAGCAGCGCCAGAGCCCAGGCCTGATCCGACCGGACCCGCGGGGCCAGGACCGCGGGGAGCGGGGCGGACACGTCGCTTCTTATTACGGAGGAAGATTCGGCCTGACCTCCGCCCCCCCTCCCCCCCGACCCCCCGAGTCCAGTCTCGGCGGGCGCTACCGCGCAGGCGCAAAAATGACAGGCCAAACTTGCGTGGGTCGAGTGTGTACACAGCGTCCAGATGTACCCAATGGGAACGACGATCCGGGGTGGGGGGGCGGGAGCAGTGCAGGGGAGGGCGGATCCCTGGCAGAGGGTGGGCGGGGCAGCAGGCAGTGGGCGGGGCTTGCCACACTAGCAAAAGCCACTGACTTTTTTGTTGTTGTCTGTTTTGAGATTATGTACCCTTTGGAGATACTACTCCGTTTTAGGTTGATTACAGGTCTTCCTAAAGTTTAAATTCAAAAGTAAAGAAAAAACTTTTCTCAGTAAATTATAGCTATATCACTATTTACTGAGGAAAAGTTGAAGTGGTGTGTTAAATGCTAGTGTTCAAGATTAATAGTGGTCAAGATCAATCAATATGTTCTCATTGAAAACGAAGCTAATACTGTTGAGAACTAGGATAGCTTTATCTTCATGTTTTTTAACACTATTTTTTCTTTTCCTTTTTTTTTTTCTTTTTGCCAATCCTGGAGTTTCAACTCAGGGCCTGAGCACTGTCCTTGGGCTTTCTCAAGGCTACAGCTCTACCACTTGAGCCACAGCACCACTTCTGGCTTTAGTCTATGGATGTGGTACCAAGGAATCGAATCAGGGTCTTCGTGCATGCTAGATAATCACTCTACCACTAGGTCAAGCTCCTCATCCCTCAACACTAGGTTTAAAGAAAAGGTTTTGGACTTAAGTTTCCACAGAGTAAGTGACACATCTGGAAACTAAACTGAGGAATGCTTAATGCTAGTTTGTAAGCTTAATCACTATTGCTGTCAATTAAGCCATTGTGGTGGTAATCAGCAATAATGATGGTGGAGATCAGCAGAAAGCTGACTCATCAAACTTTGGGGCCTCACCTGTGAGAAAAAACATCTATTCCTTGCATACTTGCATCATTAACAAACAGCCAGGCAACTGACCTTGAGCTCGATATCCTCAGCTTCAGCCTCCCAAGTGCTGAGATTATAAGGCATGCACCACCATTTTCACTCTAGGGTATATGCTAATCTGATGGCAGAGATTTGAAAACACATTATACCAATATTTATTGCCACATTTGTGATTATAATGCTTTTTTCACCAAGTATTTCTACACATGGAATTTAAGCATATCCACACAGGCTACTTAAAAATCTTTCACTGAATTTTTATTTAAATGTTATCATAAAGGTGATGTACAGAGGGGTTACAGTTATATTAAGTAACTAAATCTGCTTCTTTCTGAACAGTTTCTCCCCTCCCTTATTTTCTCCTACCACCGTCCACTTCTCCCCCACACAAGTTCCATCATAGTGTCTAATGAGTATCACTGTTGTATTGGTTCACTCTTTGTTCCCCTCATTTCTGTGAGTCCCCTACCCTTCCCCAAATATGATAAACTTATACCCAAGAAAAAGGGTACACAAATCAAAATCAAAAACAACAGGGAATAAGCCAAAGGGTGGGGGAAACAAACAAACAAAAAGAAATACCTGCAAACAGTACAGTAGAAAATCTTCTTGTTTCCATTTCTTGGAATTTTGGCAAGCATCATTTTATACGGCCATGCACATAGCTATTGCATCATGGTGATCACTACCTGAAAATATCCTCCTGTTCTCACACTGTTTCACCGAGTATATACTGAGGGAAACAATGTAAATCTAATCAACAAAGGGACTTCATGATCCCTCTTCATGATTCTACATGGGAAGGATTCCAGATGCCTCCAATTCGAATAAGAGAAGTCTGAACAAGGACAGACTAGTGGTTATTCATACTGGCTTGGATTTAAAAATAATACAGAAGCTGGGCATGGTAGAAGGTGCTTATAATCTCAGGACTTGGAGGACTGAGGAAGGAGGATACTGAGTACTAGTCATCTTGGGCTACATAGTGATACCCTGTTAAAATAAAATATAAATTATATTACTTTGTAATATAGATAACATATGATATATAATATATGCTATTTTACTATAATAATATATAGCACATGTGGGATTGGAAAGCTGGCTTGGTGGTAGAGTGCTGGCCTAACATGCATGAAGCCCTGGGTTTGATTCCTCAATACCACATACATGGAAAAAGCCAGAAGTGGCACTGTAACTCAATTGGTAGAGTGCTAGCCTTGAACACAGAGAGGCTCAGGGACAGTGCCCAGGCCCAGACTTCAAGTTCCAGGACTGAAAATGGTGTGTGTGTGTGTGTGTAAAATCTATAATACATAACATAATATAGTAATATGTAGTTTTATATAATATAAAGTTTCCATTATAATTAAGCTACAATATAACTACCTGTAACAACTGTATAAGTTACCATGTAACAAGCATGTGTTGGTTACAATTCTTGGTTATAAGAAATTGTTAGAAACTCATCCAACTGGAGCAAAGTGAGATTTATTGGATCATGTATGTAAGAAATTCAGAGTGGATCCAGAGTGTTGTATATGATGCTCTACTGAATCTTAATTTGAAATCATTACCTTTCTCCTTTTCTCTTTCTTCTTTCTAGCATATACTTTCCTGTGTTAGTAAGCTGGCTGCTGACAGCTTTCTTTTTTTTATTGTGTATGAGAGTGAATATGTCCTCCTCTTCTAGGATTTTTCTATCAAATTGCCTGGATGGACTTTGGCTTTGCTTGGCTCTTGTACTCACCCTTTTGATCAATTACTGTTTTAAGAAGGAAAGTCATGTGATTAACCAAGACTCAAGACAGGGTTCAGTGACTGGCAGTTTCATCAGAGTCATATAGAAGAAAAAGGAGTTTTCCACTGCAGAAGTGTATAATGAGGAGATTAAAATACAGATATAAAATGACACATATTCCCCACTAAGGCTTCCCTATTGGATGGTAATGTAGTGCCCTTTGCTAGTATTGTACATGCTTTTTGTTTGTTTTAGTGCGTATCTTAGGGCTTGAATTCAGTGCATGAGCACTATCCTTGAACCTCTTTGCTCAAGGCAAGGACTCTACCAGTTGAGCTAGAGGTCTACTTCTAGCTTTTGTGGGTGGGGGCACTTAACTGGAAATAAAAGTCTCATAAACTTCCTTGCCTGGGATGACTTCAAACTGAGGTCCTTGGATCTCAGCCTCCTGAGTGGCTGGGATTACAGCCATTGGCATGGGGCAGCATTTAATCTAATAATGCAAAACTACTACGGTCACCAAATTCAAGCATGGCAATTTCTTTTTAGATATCTGAAGCAGGTGAATAAAGGATATAGTTGTTACAATTTGAAATGTCTTATTCCTTTCCCCAATAATCCTCACTTGTGTAGTAGGCACCATTCTAAAATGCTTTCTGATTGTCTCTCCTTCTTGCTATTCAATTCCTCATGTAATCCACTTCCCTGAGTGTGGGCTGCACCTAATGGCTTGATTCTAATAAATAGAACGTGTCAACAACAGAATTCTATGCTGCCATCAGAAGGAATGACATCTCCCCCCATTTGTAAGGAAATGGAAAGACTTGGAAAAAAATCATATTAAGTGAAGTAAGCCAGAGCCAAAGGAACATAGGCTCAATGGTTTCGCTCATTTGTAATAATTAGTACACATCTAGGGCTCTCCTAGCAGAGGATTACAATAGTGCAAAACCTAGACACATAAGGTCATATAGGATGAGGCTAAATGAAAGGATCTCCAGGATATGGAAACAAGAGCTTTATCTTGTGTGATTGTTGTTCTTTTTTTTTAGTGTTTTCTCTTTTTCTTATTGTAATTAATAGAAGTGTTCAGTTATAGTCACCAGATAGAGGGTGCGTTACTTCACACATTGATACCCCTTCTCATGGTTTTGTCCCTATTTCCCTCCCCCGCCCCTCCCTTCATCTTGTTTCCCCCCCTTCCCTTTCCTATTTTAATTAAACAAACATATATACAATATACCAGGTAACAAAGTCAGATACTGTAACAATATGAGATTAATCAAAGGGCAACAGAAGAGAAGAGAAATAACATAGTATATTATTATTCTCATGGGGGAGGGAAATGGGGACAAAAACATGAGAAGGGGTATCAATGTGTGAGAAGTAATGCACCTACTATCTGACAAATGTAACTGTAACCCCTGTATACATTACAATAAAAATAAATAAATATAAAAATTTAAAAATAAAATATATTTTAACAAAAAATAAATCGAATGTGTCAAAATGATGGAATATCCTAAGGACTCGTGACTTCCATCTTTTTAGAACTTCTCTCTTTGCCTCCATATTTTGAAGGCACATTTGCTCATTAGGATGGCTCAGTAGCAAGGAACTCTGGGTAGCCTTTGGCCAATAGTCTGCAAGGAACTGAAACTTGCCAACAGCCATGAAAGTGAATTTGGAGATAAACATTGATGCCCCTTCCTGTGTTTTTCTCTCCCTTCCTCCCCACCTCCTCCTTATCATCTTGTTTTTCCATTTTCCTTCCCTATTTCAAATAAACAAATAAATGTATATAACATATATCAGATACTAAAGTCAGATACAGTAACAACATGAAACAAACCATAGTGAGAAGCAACAGAGAAAAAATAACTTCACATAGTACATTAAGAACAACAATCACCAAGATAAACCTCTTGTTTCCTTATCCTTCAGTTCATTTCACTTAGCCTCATCCTGTATGGCCATGTGTACATAGCTTTTGAGCTACTGTGATCCTCTGCTAGGAGAATCCTAGATGTATACTAATGATTAAAAATGCGGGAAAAATCATTTGCCATAATCAGTAGAAACCTTGGACTCTTCTAGCAGAGATTTGCAATAGAGCAAAACCTAGATACATAAAGCCATACAGTATGACACAAAATGAGAGGACCTCTAGGATATAGAAACAAAAGCCATATAAGGAGTGATTTTTGTCCTTAATGTATTATGTTATCTCTCATCTCTTTTGCTTTCCCTTGGTTATCTCATATTGTTACAGTATTTCACTTTGTTATCTGATATATTGGATATATGTGTATTTGGTTGTTTGAAATTGAATAGGAAAGGGGGGAAAACAAGATGAGGGTGGGGGTAGGGGGAGGGAAATGGGGACCAAGACATGAGAAAGGGTATCAATGTATGTGAAGTAATGCACCTTCCATCTGGCAAATGTAATGTAACCCTTTTATTAATTACAATAAAAATTATATGGGAAAAAATGAGGGAAACCATGGAGCCTATGTTTCTTTGGATCTGGCTTACTTCACTTAAAATGATTTACATATTTTTCTTTTAGGAAAACCTGGAGATGACTAAAACACCCTGATTTTACCCTTTAAGGAACCTGAACAGAAATATCTAATTCATGAACTAATAACTATACATTGATAATTGTTTGAAAATTTTGGTTTGGGGATTGAATTTAAGGCCTTGATTTAACTAGCAGTTACCACTTGAATACATTACCAGACCAGTAATTTGCTCTTATTATTTTGATGGGATCATTTTTTATGTAGGAATAGATAATTAATAAAATGAGAAGCATATGGTAAAAATTCCAATCTTCTAGTGATACATCTGGTGGATTACTGGGACATGGTAAAAATGCACTCACTACCTTCAACCTAGTTCTGCTTTTCCAGTGATGACTGATGGGTTATTTTTCCCCTGAGTCTCTTAGGTTGACCTGGATTTCTGTGCTTTTCTGTTTGTTTGGTTTTGTATTCCAAAGCTTTTGAGTCATAATGCTTCTTTTCCCCCATGCTAATTCAGTACTGGGTCAGGATTGGAGAAAGTGAGAGGCTCAGGGAACTGAGTTAAAAGAAGCTTCTAGATGTCTCACTGGATTTATACTAGTCCTTATTTGAATTAAGATCTTATTTTGTGTCTTGGCTTCTACTCTTGTGAAATTATCACTTATCTGTGATAGTGTTAGAATACTGTCATAAAAACTAAGTTTTGCTTTATATCCAAGCATAGATATTCAATATGTATATGTCTTTGTGTCTGTTTATACTATACTCCTAACCTCTGCTTGTCATTTTCTTTGTGTCCCAGATCCAAGATAAGAGAAGTTGATACTTTGGTTGACTAGGATCCACAGCATTCACTAAGCCTTTATTTTTATTGGTTGGCAGATGTTGCAAATGTAATATGTTCCCAAATTTATATATTGAAATAATAGCCTACATGATGGTCTTAGGAAGTGTTTCCCCCACACCCTTTTTTAAAAATAGATTCAGTCATGAGTAATGAGTGTATAAATGCACTTTTAAATTAAACCCAAAGAGTTCATTTATTCCTTCCACCAAGTGAGACTACAACCAGAAGTCAGCAAAATGCAATTTAAAAGAAGGTCCTTACCAGAACCTGACTGTACTGGTGCCTTGGTTTTGATCTCCCCGCATCCAGCATTGTGAGAAAAAAAATTTCTGTTGTTTAATAAGGCTCCCAGCCAATGATAGTTTAGCATAAACTAAGATAATAAGGAATTGTATGTTTAAATGTCAGTGCTCATGTGTTGTGTGCTGTTATATTTTCCTTATATTTGTGTGTGGCAAGTACATCTAAGTAGGTCCTGGTGTCTTTTTAGAGCAGGCTATATCTACCTTTCTATTCATCTGTCTATGTGTCTATGTGTCTCTGTCTGTCTATTTATCATCTATCTGTCTCTTGAATTGTTGTGTTGATCTGCCTTTGTCTTTCTCTTGGTCTTAAACTGGGTTGTTACATAATATTAACAGTTTTCTCTGTGAACTTAGCTTCTTTTTTTTTTAAGACTCAAGGTGAGTAAATGAAAAGTCTCATTTAAACCTTGAGAATAACCTGAGGTCTTCCATCCAGCTTTTGTCAAATCTCAGTACTGGAAGTTCTGGCTGCTATTTTAGGTGTTAAGATAACATGTTGATTTTTTTTTTCATTGTAGCTGTGCTGTAAGTATACACTATTAGTTGGAAAACACAGGAAAGTGGCCAGTAAGGCAGGTTTTTAACTTAATACTAGTCTAATGCCGTCCAAAACTCATGTTGAATTTCAGAACATTACTGCTCACTGACAGGCTCATGGAGTACGAGCCGGGAGCCTGAAATTTGGAATCCCAGAGCTATGTGGGAAGAGGGGCTTTGGTGTGGTGTGCAGCAGCTGGCTGCATTGTGGCAGACAGCTGTAGCAGATGGTATTGCTGGAATAGAGGTCTGTTTAGATTTGGCAAGAAAAAGAGTTCATTTTGAGGTCAGGGCAGATTTCACACTGCAGGGTGAGCAACCAGGAATCTAGTTTTGGCAGGGGAGAATACTTTCCTTGAGGCAAGAAACTTCTTTGGTTGGTTATAAAATTAAAGATGCAGCTTCCAATAGTGTAAGTAGAATACAGGAAACCCTCTTATTATATAGCAAACTCTTACTGCAACCAAAAGAAATGAACTTCAGAATGTCAGGGTGTTGATGCTTGGGCTTTTTAGGGGTTTATGTAGCTGTCTAGAAGCATGGACCCATCTCTACTTTGGTTTGTATTTCTTGTTTTTCAGCAAGATGCAAAAGATTCAATGTTCTCAGGATGAAAAGAGATCCATTTGCAATCAGTATCAAGGGATTGATATCTATTTGGTTGTTTTAAATTTTTGTGTGTGTGCTGGTCTTTAGGATCAATTTCTAGCTTGGGTGCTATCTCTGAGCTTTTGAACTCAAGGTTAGTGCTCTACCACTTGAATCATAGTTCCATTTCCAGCGTTTTGGTAGTTAGTTGGAGATAAGAGTTTCACAGGAAAGTCTGTGAAACAGACTTGGACAGACTTTCCTGTCCAAGTTGGCTTCAAACCACAGTCTTTAGATCTCAGCCTCCTGAGCAGCTAAGATTAAAGGCTGTAAGCCAGTGGATCCTGGCTTGGATGATTGTTTTTGAAGCTGGCCTGGGAGTAGTAAGAATTAACCTAGGCCTCATGAATTAAAAGCAGACAAAAACAGATTTTATTGAGAAGCAGTTGAATTTGTTGTTTCTCTTTGGTACCAAGAATATAAAAGAAGATAACAGCAGTCTCAGATTACTCTCCTCCAATTTTTGTAGGCCTTCGGTTTAACTAAATTCAGTTACACTTCCTTGTTTGTTTGTTTGTTTCTGAATTTCCTAATTTGGAGATTGTAACCTCCGGATGCGAATGCTTTTCAAAGGGGAACCAGCAGTAATATCATGTCTAATGGGACTCCACAGCTGCAACAGTAATGTGGGGCAACAGCCACAGATGTGGTGACATTTGGAAGGGGTATGGTGACGTTGATACTCATCTGTCTTACATTTTGAACTGGAGAAGGAGACAACCAAGGGATGGGAAAAGAGTTATTGCACCTTGTTAGGGCTGAAGGGACAATGCTTACTTTAAAAGATTGGAGAGATAGTTGAGGAAAGCAGCCAGATGACACCAGACCATCAGCTGAATGTTTACCGCTGGCTGACACACAGCAGCTAAAGATCAAAGAACTATGGTTCTTTCTGCATTCACACTTGCCAACCCTTAATTTTTTTTAATGCCTTCTGTATTGTATACATTGGCTATGTCTTTTATGCATAGCACATCAAGAAAAAAGAAAAACCAAACCTGCAGGGTTTGGGGGTGGGTATCTCAGTTTGTAGAGCACTAGCTAATAAATAAAGGTGGCCACAGTACTGAGTCCAAATCCCAGTCTGAGACAAAGGAAAGAACAGCACATAGTTTGGTTTTATTTGTTTGTTTCTGATGATGCTGGGCTTTGATCTCAAGGCATCATACTTGCTAGGAAAGTGCTCTTCCATTTGAACCATGCCTTCAGCTTATTTTATCGTCTGTTAGAAATATCTAATTTCTTTCATAGAATATAAATATAAGGGCTAGGAATGTGGCTTAGTGGTAGAGTGCTTGCTTGCATCCATGAAGCCCTGGGTTCGATTCCTCAGTACGACATAAACAGAAAAAGGTGGTGTTATGGTTCAAGTGGTAGTGTGCAAGCCTTGGGTAAAATAAGTTCAGGAACAGTGCCCAGTCCCAGAGTTCAAGCCTCAGGACTGGGGAAAAAAAATTAAAAAAAAAAAAAAAGAATATAATCAGGCTGTTAATTGGAGCTTGTTTTCATGCAGTCCTTACACGCCATCTTGTGGACAAGGAAACCTCAGAGATGTTCTAGTTATCGAGCCCTCCTTGTCTGGAAAGTGCACAGGCTGGAAGGAGGGGCCATATTCACACCCATGCCTGGGCTCTGCATTTAGATTCAACTATTAAGTCATAGCTGTACCTGGCAATACTGTGATGAGTTGCATGTACTGTACTGAGTCCTGGGGGACAGGGCCTTTATCTCGCAGAGTACCATGTCTAGATTGGTTACTCAGCTGACCTTTAATAAAATGTTCTATTATACTAGTCTGACTGCTCAGGGTGGGCTTAAGATACACAAACTAGTCAGGCACCAGGGTTCATGCTTGTAGTTCTAGCTACTTAGGAGATTGAGATTTGGACCATTGTACATCCAAGCCAGTCTTGTCAGAAATGTCTGTGAGATTTCCTCTCCAAAATAAGCAGTAATAATAAAAAAGTTGGAGTAGTAGTTTGATTGGTAGAACACAAGTGGAGTGGGCGGCCCTGATTTCAAATCCAAGTAACACCAATAAAGAAAAACTAGTTACAGAAGTTATCCTGTGTAAGATGTGCATTGGATACCACGATTATCATGTATAGTGGTCCTGTGAAGACAAATCCAGGTGGGAGCTCCTTGTCCTACCTACCATCGAATGATAATGGTAATTATTATTTTGTTGGCCATATGGCTTGAACTCAGGGCCTGTGCGCTGTCCCTGAGCACTTTTGCTAAAGGAGCAGAGCTCTACCACTTAAATCCACAGTGCCACTTCCATTATGTTTTGTTTCTTATATTCCTTGCTAATTAATTGGAATTAAGAGTATCAGGGATTTCCTTGCTCTGCCTGGCTCTGAACCATGATTCTCAGATGTCAGCCGCTGGAGTAGCTACGATTATAGGCAAGAGCCACCAGCACTCATTAAAGATTATCTTTTGTATGATAAAATAAAGGTCTCTTTTTGGAAGATAAAAGTTTGGGAATGCTAACACACACCTGTAATCTCATCTACATGGGGATGGAAATGGGGAGGATTGAAGTTTTAGGCAAACCTGGAGATCTTATTTCAACTAACAAGCAGGGCATAGTGACACATGCCTGTGATACCAGCAACACAGGAGACAGAGGAAGGATAGACATTCAAGGCACGCACTGAGCAAAAGCACTAGATCTATCCAAACAAAGAAGTAAAGGGCCTGGGCAGGGTGACAGTTATCTCAGGCGCAGAGAACAGAGTTCAAATTCTAGTGTGAGGGGAAAAGAAAGGACACCATGAGATAAAACCATAAGCTGAAAACAAGTAATATAAATGCCAGATCATAGTTATATTTATCTTAAAAATAAGAAAGAACAAGGAAATTTAACTAAAATTTAAGCTTTACACAAAGAAACAGAACAAGCTAGCCACTGGTGGCTCCTGCCTATATAGTCTTTGCCACTCATGTGTCTGAGATCTGAGAATTGGGATTCTAAGCCAGGCAGGAAATTAATCTCCAATTAACTACCAAAAGGCTGGAAGTGGAACTGTGGTTCAACTGGTAGGTTGCTAACCTTGCACAAAATAGCTCAGGGACAAAGCATAGGCCCGGAGGACAAGTTCCAGGAACAGCAAAAAACTAACCAACCAAACAAAACCCCAGCACACTGTACCCCAACATATTTGGGGCTTGTTTGGTGAGTAGAAAACCTGATCATATGAGAGATATCCAAGGGATCCTACAAAAAATTAATTCCTTCATTTCTCTTCATTAGGGATTCATCTATATTTTCTCAGTCTTAGTTAACTCATGTCTAACATAGCGTGTTTCAGCTGGAGGAAACACCTTTCTCACTGAACTTGTGTCCTGTGCTCTGCAGTGTGGCTGTGGCTAAGAGGTTGTATAAACTAAGAAGAAAGACAGCAATGTCAAGGTTGAGTGCAGTACAAAAGTACATAAGATACCCAGGAGAAACAGAATCTGTGACACATTGAGTGTTGTGTTACCAGTGGTGGCATCGCCCTGCATTTTTCTTTACCATTCGGATGCTTCCGATCAGTTTTTCTAAAGTAAATCAGTTTTGTTTTGTAGACTGACACATAATTTTGAGGTATAAAGCTGCTGTCTGTGGACATAGATGACAACGATGGAGACATCTTAAATGTTATGATTTCCTTATGGGAGTACATTCCAAATCTCTGTCTACTTTGAGATACAGAGTAAATTATTGCTTATTATATTTACTGAAGTAAACTACAGAAATTATTTTTTCTAACTCAACATTGTAGCTATTTGGTCAACTTTCCCTCATTGTCCATGGTTTTGCACTGTCAATTTCTGTCAGACCAGCCTTTAAATGGTCATGAATGGATAAATGCATAAAAAATGGAATGCTATCAGGTTATAAAAAGCATGAAAGTCTGTGACTTATGAAAACACAGATGATCCTAGAGGATATATCTTAAGAGGTACAGAAAAACAACACCTTTATGGAATATTAGAAAAGCTGTCCCCACCCCCAGCTAGGGCTTGTATGCAGGCTGTCTTTTTGCTCAAGGTTAGGGTTCTACAACTTCAGCCACAGTGCTACTTCTGTTTTTTTGAGTGACTCATTGGAGATGAGTCTCACAGGGATTTTTCTGTTGAGGCTGGCTTCAAACCATGATCCTCACATCACAGCTAGGATTACAGGTTACAGGTATGAGCCACCATGCCTGGCAAGCGAGAGTTTTTATATCAAGAAAAATTTGGGAAGCTGATGCATTCAAGAATAATGCCAAGGGGCAGTAATTTCCCCTTTGAACCTGGGATAAGACTTTGGAATAGTTCTTATACACTTCATAGATCAGAGTAACCTTAAATGACATTCAGGTGACATTCTCTTACCTTCTACATTTCTAAAACTCGTCCTAATTTTAGCATAGGAGCAAGTACAGGTGAGCCCAAAGCTCAGAATTCTGATCACTGGCAAACTGACAGGGTCATGGGCTTTTAGCATCTGATAACTAATATTCATATTTACATAGATCCTGTTTGCTTCCTGGTCAGAGGAGGCCCGAGTAAAGTTTGTGGTATTATTTTAGATGAAAATAGAAAAGCAGCCAAAGATTATTTTACAAATGTGAACCATTGATAATTTAAACAGTTTAACTAGTTATTGAAATTTAAGTGAACTTCATTGCCTCTGTGAAAATTCACAATAATCTTTCGCTATTCAAGTCATTAGTAGTTCGTGTCTTCCTAGGAGGGTTTTCTTTATAATACTCCTTATTTCTTGTTATCCATTCATATTTTGACCTTCAAAAGCTACCACCAATTTCAAACTTAACAAACTCGTCCTTATATTTTAGATTTCTAGGAAAATATGCATTCTACCTTTGTTTTTTGTAATATCCCTGCCACTTTGTGGGGGGGCCCTGAAACCCCAGCAATAGTGTCACCAGCACTCAGTGAACGGAGCTAGGAGTCATTTTAACAGCAGTGCAGTGCCTCCTCTCCGCCTTTGGGCTGATAGAGAACAGTCCGACCTTCAGCGGGGCTGAGCTTTGAAGGTAAACACCACACGCAGGTGGTAGTAGCCATATGAGGTCACCTTCCAATGTCCATAGTCAATAACCACAGGGATGAATCCACACGCAGGTGTTTGTAACCACTTGCAGGTGGTCAGCAGGTTAAGTATTTTTACAAAAACAAAAACAATTTGGCAGTTAAGCTTGCCAGGTTATTACAGTCTTTTTTTTCACATTGTATTTTGTTTTCAGGGTGATACCTAGAAGGGTTACAGTTACATTCGTCAGGTAGTGGGTACATTTTTTCCCACTTTCCCTCTCTCCGCTCTCTCCCAATTACCTTGTTTTTCCTCTTCCCTTCCCTATTTCAAATAAACAAATTAATGTGTGTACAATACGCTACCTTTTTTGATATGGAAATCATTTCCACTTTCTTGTTAGGTAAAAATGATTTGAAAAGTTTGGTAGAATGTCACGTACTTTCTTATACATTAGACTTATTTAAGCCTTTAGATGGCGGTAGAGTGCCATCAAAGAAATGCATGGTTCTTCCTCTAGTGACACTGAGACGCAAGTCTTCTTGTTTTTCCCAAGATGACCTTCATTTACCAATGAGAGTCTGCACCCTTCACCATTTCCCCATTTTGACCCAATCTTGAAACATTTGGTCACCAATTAATAAAAGTGTCACAAATGTGTAAAACATTGAAGTAGCTACACTGGATCAGGACTTTGGCTAGGTGTTAGGAGTCATTAAACTAGGTATTTAAAAATAATCATCAGAAAGAATGACATTGCCCTATTTGTAAGGAAATGGAAAGACTTGGAAAAAAATCATATTAAGTGAAGTAAGCCAGACCCAAAGGAACATAGGTTCAATGGCTTCTCTCATTTGTAATAATTAGTACACATCTAGGGCTCTCCTAGCAGAGGATTACAATAGTTCAAAACCTAGGTACATAAGGTCAGATAGGATGAGACTAAATGAAAGGAGCTCTAGGATATGGAAATAAGTGCTTTATCTTGTGTGGTGGTTGTTCTTAATGTACTATGTTATTTCTCTTCTCTTTTTTTGCCCTTTGGTTAATCTCATATTGTTACTGAATCTAACTTTGTTACCTGGTATATTGTATATATGTTTATTTGTTTATTTGAAATAAGAAAGGGCAGAAATTGAGATGACTGGGAGGAGGTGGGTGGAGGGAAATGGGGACAAAAATCATGAGGAGTATCAATGTGTGAGAAGTAGTGCATCTACTACCTGGCAAATATGTAACTGTAACCCCTGTATACATTAACCCAACAATAAAAACTTAAAAATTAAAAAATAAAAATAATAAGGACAATGTAGAATATTAAGACTATCTGAGCTGAAAAGCTATGTATATATGGCTATATAGGATGAGACTAAATGAAATCTAGGATATGGAAAATATAACTTTATCTTGTGATTGTTATTCTTAATATACTATGTGAAGTTATTTCTTTTCTTTTTTCCCCCTTATGGTTAATCTCATATGGTAATGCATAGGACTTTGTCACCTGGAATATTGTATATATGTTTATTTGAAATAGGGAAGGGAATGGGAAAATCAAGATGATTAGGAGGGGGTGAGAAGAGGGAAAGGGGGACAAAAACATGAGGAGGGGTATCAAGACATAATGCACCCGACCTGACAAATGTAACTGTAACCCCTCTATACATCATTCCAACAATAAAATAAAGTTAAGAAAAAGAATATCTGAGTTGGGCACTGGTGGCTCATACTGAATTCAAGGCACTGAATTCAAGCCCTACAACCCACAACAACAACAAAGAGAATACCTGATCATGGATGAAGGCTACATTCTAATGCCACTGAGTATAGAAACTGAGTGCTGAGCAGCACTTTAAACTAGTTCAAGTATAAAGAGAGCATATCACCACTTAGTCTAAGCATTCTGATGTTCGGCTAAGATTGACAGGTCTGTTATAGGGACATGCTCAAGAAGTTGCTGGCCAAATTTGGCATCCCTATCCCTCTTTGAGCCATTTAAATCTCTGACATGTACCTGTGACCCTTTGCCTTTGCTGGGGAGTTGAATTCCCTTAGGAGCTAGTTAACTTTGCCTCTTTCTGTGACTTAGCCTGGACCCTTAGTGCTAGATAGACAGACTCTTTGAAAATGCATTCTCCTGGCCTTGAGGGGAACCACATGTGGGAATTGGTATTCTCAGTGCAAATTCTCATCACTAGCAAATAGTCAAACCAAAGCCTCTCCAGCAAGGCTTTACTGCTCTTATCAAGGTGATGGATGGACTGCAGGCTCAAAAGGTTATGGATCGTCACCTATACTGGTGCTTTCTATTGCAGTTCCACTGCTGCCAGCCTCATTAAGGCAGGAATCATTGCACATGCCTCCTTGCTACTTTCCTTTTTACCTTTAGCATTTGAACACTCTGATGTGGGTCCGTCTCTTATAATGCGTGTCCTCACTGCTGAACAAATAGTTCATATTCTGTAGCTATCGCTCATAATGTAGTTCCAAGACATTTTCATAGCACCTTAAATAATGTGGCAATGTACTGCCAGCAATTCTTAGTACTCAAGGCTGTCTGTATTGTTATTATCATAAAATGCCAACTTCTCTGTAGAAGACTAATCCCTCAACTGCTAGAATGACCACTCATGATCCCCTGGAGAAATGTTAAAGCTTTGCAAGTTCTATGCTCTTTCTTTTGTTTTCATTTTGGTGTCCATACTGGGACTTGAACTCAGGGCCTTGCACTCTTGCTTGGCTTTTTCACTCAAGGCTGGTGCTCTACCACTTGAGCCTCATGTCCACTTTTGACTTCATGCTGTTTAGTTGGAGATAAAAGTATTTTGGATTTGTTTGCCCAGACTGGTTGCCAGGATTTTCCTTATTAAGGTCTTCTAGCTAGGAAAATTGAGGGAATAAGTGGGTTTGGGAGAGATGAGGGAGAATTATAAAACAGTGATTGAGATTTATTGCACTCATAAACTGACATGTTGAATTGTAAATTTCTTTGTACAACTACTTAAAGATAGTAAAAACTTAAAGACTTCTAAGACTTTGAGGAGGTTTGTTGGACTTACAAGCAAGACTTGGATTGCCTATATTGACCATAGAATATTTACCAGTCAATTTCAACAGTAGTTATGCATTTAGAGTAGTGTTTCAAAAAGGAATAACTTAATCTCACATTTGTCATATATCTGCCAAATAATTTCCCATTGAAATGCTATTTGCAAGACTAAATTTGAAACATCCTTCTTTTAAAAGGGATTGAAGAAACCTAATTCTTTTTTTTCTTTTTTTATTGTAATTAGTAAAAGGGTTACATGATATTTGCCAGATAGAAGGTGCATTAATTCACATACATTGATACCCTTTCACATGTCTTGGTACCCGTTTCCCTCCCCCCCACACCCCCCACCCGTCTTGGTTTCCCCCCTTCCCTATCAAATTTCAAATATCCAAATACAAATAAATTCAATATATCAGATAACAAAGTGAGATACTATACCAATATGAGATAACCAAGGGACAGCAAAGGAGATGAGAGACAACATAGTACATTAAGGACAACAATCATTCATTATATGGCTTTTGTTTCACTATCCTGGAGGTCCTTTCAATTAGCTTCACATTATATGTCCTTATGTATCAAGATTTTGCTCTATTGCAAATCTCTGCTAGTAGAGCCCAAGGTGAAGAAACCTAATTCTTACAAATGAGTTTTAAGCACCCAAATATTTAAAAAAGAAAAGCTGTTAGTTACCATTTCAAATATTTGCTTGTGAGAACTAAAAAGTGAAAAACTCCTAGTTAAGTTTCTTGATATCTTCAGAAAATTTCTTCTGTAGTACTGACTGGCTGCATTCTTAGTTTTAATGCTCAACTCAATATATCTGAAAAGAAGCTATCTTTTTTCTTACTTTGTAATTAGTATATTAAGGAGACATTCATTCATTTCAATAATTGCTTAAATTCTGATATCCAGATTTGAGCTTATGAACATATGACTTTAAACATACAGTTAAGGCTATTCTTGTAATTTGCTATACTACCAACATTGAATCACAATTACTTTGCAGAAAATGGTTTAAAGTAAGCCTGAAACATATCTAAGGAATACCTTCCTATGTAATACATACAATTTCTCATTGTTTAGGTCTCTTCAACTGTTTTTGCTACTCACCTGAATAAGTTACTACTCAAGGTTTTATCATGGTCCAAAGGGAAAAAGAGTGTAACTACAACTGGTCAACCTGTATGTGTGCATATATATATATATATATATATATATATATATATATATATATATAGTTAAAAAGATGGCACAGAGGGGATGCAATTCTAGAAGTACAAGCCCTTAGACGCAGCAGATGATAAACTTCTTCATTAGAAAGTATCATTTCTGTATCATTAACACATTCTAAATTATGTATTATACCACTCTTCACGTAATATTTGAGGCAATAAAATGCAAAGGCATCATAAAGAATCCACTTTAATGTTGACTTTTTCTGTTTTTTTTTTTTTTTTGCCAATCATGGAGCTTGAACTCAGGACCTGAGTGCTGTCCTTGGGCTTCTTCAAGGCTAGAGCTTTACCACTTGAGCCACAGCACCACTTTCAGCTTTTTCTATGCATGTGGTACCAAGGAATTGGTCTGGGTCTTTGGGCATGCTTGGCTAGCATTCCCAGCTCACCACTTAATACAAACAAATAGACAAGCAAACCTTTCTCTACATATCAACTTCCCTTTTTCAGATTACTAACCAAATACAAAGTTTTAGCCCCACAGATGAAAGGCCTTATACTAAAGTCAACACAAACACTAGCATTTCCAATTAAGCTTGTCTATGTTCACAGCTGAATTAGTTACAAGATGTGATTTAACACATGCTAGAGGAACTATTTTAAAAGTAGTTTTCACAGGTATTAAAACTTCATCTTGCACACTGAAGTCATCATACATACAGAGCAAAGTCAGAGCTTTTGTATTTGTGTTTATTCTTCATTTAACGTTAAAACACTACTCTAGTTGAATATTACAACAACAACAACAAAACAAATAGCAAGTAGGGAGCTTAGGCTACAGTCCTTCATTCCTATTCACTGGCTCCATTACGAGGTCTGACAGAAAACACCACCTCCAGGGTGAGGACCGTCTGTCATCCTCATAAGCTTCTCCATTATAATGGTGCTGTCTTTCCTGATTTGAATCAAAGTCCACCAGTTCGACCTGATCCATTTCATCAGTCTCTTCTACTTCCTCTCCGGAAAGAGTTATTCCAGCAGAGAGAGTTGATCAGGAGAGAGGAATCCATATTTTAGGAAAGTTTACCTTAGACTCAGTGACTCATCGGGTCGTGGGTAAATTGGCATGCCTTCATTTAGCACGCACTTGATATCTCCATGCTTGACAATCTGACCTGGATGCGACGTGATGACTATGATCTGGTTGTCAACAGTGGAGATTGGGTTTTGGAAGCTGCACAATGCTCCCACCACTTGTATGTCCCTACAGATGAACAGGTCTCTTCCTGGTCGTGTAAAAACAGCATGGTCTTTTTGATCTAATACAATGATGCTATCTCCGGGCTCCAATCTTGGTTCTTGGTCTCCTTCACTGCGGAATGTTATCTTCTGGCCATCTTTCATGCCTTTGTCAACATGAACTTCTAGAATCTTCTCTCGAACCCTTCCATTGCAGTTTTTGCATCTATACTTAGGACTGATCCTTTCTCCATGGCCCTGGTACTCCATGCACACAGACTGAATCTGATGAATTCGTGTTTGCATCCCAGTACCTCTGCAGTTGGGATTGCACTCCACTGTCTTCTTCCCCCCCACACCCCTACGACCTTCACATTTGTCACAAATCACATTCTTTTGTAGACCCAGCTTTCTTGTTGCACCATTGAAGAAATCTTCTAAGGTAATTGAGGGCTGATGCACAACATTTTTTACCTCGCCTTTCTCCTCTCCCTCCTCCCCCTCACCCTCCCCCTCCTGCTCCTCCTCCTCCTCCTTCAAAAATCATGCCAAAGATGTCCAAGGAGGAGCCAAAGCTGCCACCTGCTCCACCCTCCTTAATTGTCTGTTGTCCTCCTTTGTCATATAATTCTCTTTTATTGGCATCAGAGAGAACCTCATAAGCTTGAGAAATCTGTATAAACTTTTCTCCCTCATTTGGATTCTTATCAGGGTACTTCAAGGCCACGTTTCCTGTAAGACTTTCCCAGTTCGTCCTGGGTGGCATTGAGTTTGACTCGAAAAACATCATAGTAAGTGGTTTCTTTCACCATTTTGTAGCCGGTGAGTGGGCTGGGGCCTGTGGCAGAGCAGGAAGAAATGCTTAGCCGTGCAAAGCTAGGGCAGCCACAGCTCCTTCCTTTCTCCAAGCGCTCTACAAAGTTCCCTGAAAGGAAGATATCTTGCTGGAGCTTTATATTGTTCCTCTGGTTTGCTAGATTATTTTAATTACCTGGTACACTTGTCAAGAATAAAGCCTACCCTTTTTTCCATGCAGCCTCACCAGACAGTGAATGAGGTTGGGAACCTCTTTCTGGACTCTGTCCAGATGATTTCCTTTCACCTTGCCTTGCCTTGCCTCCCTTTCTTTTCCTTTTCTTTCTCTCTTTCTTTCTTTCTTTCTTTCTTTCTTTCTTTCTTTCTTTCTTTCTTTCTTTCTTTCTTTCTTTCTTTCTTTCTTTCTTTCTTTCTTTCTTTCCATTCCTCCTCCCCTGACTCTCTCTTCCCTCCTTCTCTCCCTCCTTCTCTCCCCCCCTCCCCATTACAGGGGCTTCAACTCAGGGTCTGGGTACAATCCTTAGGGTTTTTTTTTATCCCTTCAAGGCTGCTATTCTAGAAAGTGTCAAGAGTTTCCTGCCCAGGCTGACTGTGAACCATGATCCTCAGATATCGGCCTCCTCCCTTGATAGGAGGTCATTTTCATCATTGGGAAATTTTGAAAAGCTGCTCCATATCAATGATTTTTACAATGAGTATGCCTGGGAAAATTATCAAAGTGTTTCCAGATTCCATTCCCAGGAACTCAGTCCTTAAATTTTAACAGATGCTATTGATCCATTAACTGCCTGTGGAAGAACAGTGGCTGAGGAGAGTAAGCATCAAGGTCAGCTGAGTGATGAGTGAGTGAGAATTGCAGTCATCAGAGATGGACATCTTATTGAGCTGGGAAATGCTGGTGGACAGACAATGGTGAAAGAACACAACAGGAAAGAGCCTCAGGTCAGGAATCATGACAGAATGATCCATTGTATCAGTGGAATAACTGTCAGGACTTGAGAAAAAAGCTGAACTTCAAAATGAAGTCCATCTGAACAAGGTGCAATTGATATGCCTGTTGAAAAGATGGACTACTATGGATCTGTACTTTCAGAGTGAATAGCAGGGTTATTGCAAATGGTTAGAAATGAAATAACTATAATTGCAAGTATTATAAGAGTGGAAGATAGAAGGAGCTATAGTTGCCTGTAGTTTCTGATAGCCTGGACTCTTAGACATCAGTTAGTTTGCCTTATAGCAAGCACTTCCTTAGAGTAGTTTTGGGATTGTTTTCCTAAATAATGGAGAAGGTAGGGCATTTCATGTAAATGCAATAAGTCTCTCTTAGATTTGTGTGTGTGTGTGTGTGTGTGTGTGTGTGTGTGTGTGTGGCCTGGGTGCTGTTTTGCTCAAGTCTAGCATTCTACTACATGAGTCACATGTCTGCTTTTGGCTTTTTTCTTCTTTTTTTTTTGCTGATTATTTGGAAATAATAAGAATCTCATAGACTTTCCTGTAAGGGCTGGCTTCATACCTCTCAGCTTCCTAAGTAGTTAGGTATTAACACTTTTGAAGAGGATCAGGAAGTCACATTTTAAATAAGCTTATAATGATTTCTTTACTTTTACATTTTATTTTTTCATATATTTTTATTGTAATTAATAGAAGGGTTACATTATTACCAGATAGAAGGTGCATTACTTCACAAACATTGATTCCCTTTCTCATGTCATGGTCCCCATTTCCCTTCCCTCTCCCCCACTCATCTTGATTTCCCCCTTCCCTATCCTGTTTCAAATACCCAATTAAGAATGTATAAAATATATCAGATAACAAGGTGAAATATTGTAATAATATGAGATACCCAAGGGACAGCAAAAGAGATGAGAGATAACACAGTACATTAAGGACAACAATCACTCATTATATGGCTTTTGTTTCTATATCCTGGAGGTCCTTACATTTAGCATCATACTATATGGTGTTATGTATCTAGATTTTGTTCTATTGTAAATCTCTGCTAGGAGAGCCCAAGGTTTCTATTGACAAATGAGGGAAACCATTGAGCCTATGTTCCTTTGAGTCTGGTTTACTTCACTTAATATGATTTTTTCCAAGTCTTTCCATTTCCTTACAAATGGGGGGAGATGTCATTCTTTCTGACGGCAGCATAGAATTCCATTGTGTATAAATACCACATCTTGTCGATCCACTCATCAACTGAGAGGCATCTGGGTTGGTTCCATATCTTTGTTATGGTAAATAGTGCTGCAATGAACATCGTTGTGCTAGTGGATTTAGTATGCCCTTGTTTCTGGACGGTTGGGTAAATGCCAAGTAGTGGATCATAGGGGAGTTCTATATTTAGTCTGTAGAGGAACTGCCATACTGCTTTCCATAGTGGATTGAATGAGTTTGCACTCCCACCAGCAGTGTAGTAGTTACATTTTATTTTTGCAAAAAATGCTTCTGTGAAGATAGTTGTAAATGTTTGTCTTAAACTCAATTTTCAATATATTTTTGTATATGTACAAAAGGATAATTGCTGGATCAAATTCAATAATTCTGTGCTTACGTTTTACTGAGAATTTACTGAGAACTGCCATACTGTTTTCTGTAGCAACTGTACTATTTTACATTTTACCATAAAGACACAAAATTCCTGTTTTGGGCATTCTAACTTTTTTATTATTCTTTTTATTGTTGGGATAATGTATAGAGGGGCTACAGTTACATTCATCAGTAGTAGGTGCATACCTCCTTTTGTGTTTTTATCCCTATTCCCCCCTGACCCCTCCCAATCATCTTGTTTTCTCCCCTTCCCTTTCCTATTTCAAATAAGCAAATACACATATATACAATATACCAGGTAACAAAGTCGGATACAGTAACAATATGAGATTAACCATAAGGGGAAAAAAAAAGAGAAGAGGAATAACATAGCACATTAAGAACAACAATTACACAAGATAAAGCTCTTGTTTTCATATCTTTTAGTCTCCTTTCATTTAGTTCCTTTCATTTAGTCTCATCTATATGACCTTATTACCTAGGTTTTGAACTATTGTAATCCTTTACTAGGAGAGTTCTAGATGTGTACTAATTATTACAAATGAGGGAAACCATTGAGTCTATGTTCCTTTGGGTCTGGCTTACTTCACTTAATTTGACTTTTTCCAGGTCTTTCCATTTCCTTAGGAATGGTACAATGACATTCTTTCTGATGGCAGCATATAATTCTATCGTGTATAAGTATTACATCTTCTTGATCCAGTCATCTACTGAGGGGCATCTGGATTGGTTCCATATCTTTGCCGTGGTAAAATAATGCTACAGTGAACATTGCTGTGCTATGTCCTTGTTTCTGGATGTTTAGGTAAATGTCAAGGAGTGGAATTGCTGGGTAGTAGGGGAACTCTATGTTTAGTCTTTTGAGGAACTGAGGAATCACCATACTGCTTTCCATAGTGGTTGAACGAGTTTGCACTCCCACCAACAGTCTGGCCACATCCCAGACAGCAACTGTTGTTACTAGATTTCTTGATCATGGCCATTCTAACTGGAGTGAGGTGGAATCTCAAAGTTGTTTTGATTTGCTTTTCTTGTATGGTCAGAGAAGTAGAGCATTTCTTCATGTGTCTATAGGTCATTCTTATTTCCTCTTCAGAGAGGTCTTTTTTTATGTCTTTAGCCCACCTTTTAATGGGATGGTTGTTTCTTAGAAGATTTGTTTTGGAGAGATTCAATTTTTTTAGCTGTAGATAAATTTTGTCTGTTGTATGGCCAGTGAAGATCTTCTCCCACTCTGTGGGCCAGCTTATGATGATTTTTATCCATATTGAAGTTCAAGAATCATAACCTTTCAGAGGTTGTTGAAGCCTGCCGTATCTTCCTGGATTCTGGTGGTGGGTCTTAGTTTCTCCCACTTGGACTTCTATATAGACTGCTTAAATGTCATGATCCTACAAAGATAAGCAATGTCTCATTGCTAGACAGACAAAGCAAGACAAAGAATAATTGAAGGGACAATGTCTTTGATTCCTATAGTATCCAAACACATGATTCATTACCAATTCTTTATCATAATTACTGTTTTTTTTTCCATTTAGGAATTGTTTCTGGCTCCTGAGCTGTAGAAATCAGATAGGCAAACATTTTTGGCATAAGGATAACCATAATTTATTATTTAATTTACAAAATTCTTTGTGTTAGTAAAATACTTTTTGGTGTGCTCTAAAATGTCTCTGGTTATAGCAGGAGCCTAGCTCAGATAGTAAAGTGCCTGCCTGTCCCCAGTTGTGTGTCACTGTATATTTCATTTTTCATTTTATCCTTGGATAAAATTTTGTTCATGGATTTAAGAAATCAAAAGGAATATTTCCACAAATTCAAATCCTATAATTTCTCAACCTATAAATAGAGTTTATGTTTATGCATGTCTTCTCAACTTGTTCAAATAAGAATATTTATGCAATGTTATTCTTGCCCTCTTAAGAGTGTGTTACAGAAATGATTAGTATCAGAGAATTCATTGTTTTCTGACAGGGTCATCTTTGCACATCACTCTTAGAGGGAATTTTCTTGACAGTGCATTTGTGTCTAGTCTGGAAATATTTATAAAATGCATTGAATCCCTGAAACTTTGAAGTAAGAGTTGCTGTGATAAAATTCTTGATACAGCTGGGTTTTACTCCCATTTCCTGAGTGTGGAGCAGGAAATGTTCCTTGCATTTTTTTCTGTTTTGTCCTACATTATTCTGTTACACTAGAATGAATTCTTGATAAAGCTTCAAATAAATTCTTGACATATATATGTTTTTGCCAGTCCTGGGGCTTGAACTCAGGGCCTAAGTACTGTCCCTGCATCTCGTTTTTTGCTCAAGGCTAGAGCTCTACCACTTGAGCCACACCACCACTTCTAGCCTTTATTTTGTGTTTGTAATACTGGGGAATGAAACCCAGGGCTTCATGCGTGCTAGGCAAGCACTCTACCACTAAGCCATATTGCTAACCCAGTGATATATGTACTTTACATTTCTAGTTGTGGCAGCAATTCCTTAATTTCTGGTGAAGGGGAGGAAACAATATATATGCCTTTGTTTATATGTATATATATGTATATACATGTATATATGTATATACATGCATATATGCATTTACATGTATATATGTGTATGTGCATATATTTTATGTGATATATTGCTTATATCTATTATGTATATGTATTATATCTATTATATATGTATTTCTCTCTCTCTCTCTCTCTCTCTCTCTCTCTCTCTCTCTCTCTCTCTCTCTCTCTCTCTCTCTCTCTCTCTCTCTCTCTCTCCTATTCTTCCCAGGAGGTAAAAGCAAGAATCTTAATTAATCTTAAAAATAAGAATCTATCTTAATTGTATTTTCTCATTTTAGAACCACATTTCTTTCACACATTGTAGGTGTGGTAAGAAGATAACTTTCTCCCTGCCCATTTAGAGTTAACAAAAAGAATTAAGTTTCCCGAACTCTTAGTCAGTATGATTACTGATTCAGACTTCGCAAATGTGACTAGGAAAGGTGAGAGAGAGGGCCACAGAGCTGTTGTTGTGAATACAAAAAATGTCTGTGGAAGCCAGAGGTAAATTGTTAGAGGCCCAAGGTCTTGTGTATGTTATGAAATACCACGTAAAAGGAAATTTTCAAAAGTCAGTAGAATTGGGAATGCAGTCACATTAACATAATTCTTTGAACCATCTGGTCAGTAATTATGGCAGTATAAAATCAAATGATTAATTTTGTAAGCTTATAGTTTCCTTTGGGCTTTTCCCTAACAGCAATGTGGATGTAAGGGTGAGAGACAGAGTCAGATTAATGAATCTATTTTTTTATTAAACATATTTTTGGTGCTATTACAAAGGTAATATACTGAGGGGTTACCATTTTATAAGTCAGGTAATGAGTACATTTTGTACAATGTTATTTTTTCCCTTGCTAACAACCCTAATCCTAATAAAACCTGAAGCTATAAAGCAAACCATAAATCTAACAACCCTATCAGCCCTATCCAAAATAACACTTGATGGTGATTACCAAAACCCTCATCCTAACAACCAAGACAGCCCTAATAGCCCTAACAGACCTTTTCCTGGAGTTCATTTTGATAAATATTATTTTGTAAGATCAGATGCACATAGGCACTGTGCCTTTCTGTTCCTCTCCTAAATCTCCTTTTCTTGTTTCTATCTCCCCGTCTCCCTTTTCCAGTCTCTAGTCACCACTATTCCATTTCATTCCTATGTAATATTTAATATTTTTGTTTTCATAAGTGAGCAAAAGTGTAACTTTTGTCTTTTTGTGCCTATCTTACTTCACTTAATACAATGACTCTCAGTTACTCCAGATTGCTTTCCCCTTCCTCCTTCTGCTCCTCCTCCTGCCCCTCCTCCTCTTCCTCCTCCTGGTCCTTTTTGTGCAAGTCCTGGGAGTTGAATTCAGAGCCTGAAGGCTTTCCCTGAGCTTCTTCGTGTTCATGGCTAGTGTTCTACAACTTGAACCTCAGCTCCGCTTTTGGCTCTTTTGGCAGTTTATTGGAGATAAGAGTTTCATGCACGTTCTTGCCAGGATGGCTTAAAATTGTGATCCACAGATCTCAACCTCCTGTGTAGCTAGGATTACAGGTATGACCAAGAAATAATCCATTGTGTGAATGGCCCATATATTCCTAATCCACACATATGTTGGTAGATAGTCTCCTTAGTTGTTTCCACACCCTGGCTGTGGTGACTAGTGCTGCCCAAAGATGGGAGTGCAGGTGTCCGTTTGATGTAAAGATTTCATCTCCTTTGGGCACACACACACACACACACACACACACACACACACACACACTAAACTGTTGGATCATATGGTTGTTATATTTCTGGGAATCATTTTGCTTTTGGAAACCACATATTATCAAAATTTAGTAAAAGAAACTGGTTTCCTTAGGAAGCCATCTGAAAAAAATTGATAATAATTCTGATCAATTATCTGCACTTCCTTATTCATTTTTTGCAAGACTTTTTAAAAACTGCAATGGCTTACAGTTATATTCACTAGATATTAGATGCATTACTTCTCACACACTGATTCCCCTTCTCATGTTTTTGTCCCTCATTTCCCTCCCACAAACCCTCCCAATCGTGTTATCTGCACTTATATAAAGGCATTTTTTCTTATCAAGGTCGACTTTGAGAAGTCAAATCAGAGGCTTTGTTGGAAACTACCTTTTCTTTTTCTTTTCTTTTCTTCTCTTTTTGCTTGAGGCTTGAACTCGGGCCCTGAGCACTGTCCTTGGCCTTTCTCAAGACTAGAGCTCTACAAACTTGAGCTACAACACTACTTCCTGCTTATGTGGTACTGAGGAACCAAAACCAGAACTTGTGCATGCTTGGCAAGCACTCTAACACTAGGCCACACCCCCAGCCTCCAAACTACTTTTTAATTCTAGGAAAAATATATCTGAAAATATATGTATAGACATATATATATTTATCATAATAAAAATCACTAAAAAGGGGAGAGGAAGAGGGTAATGGTAATTCAGTGGAGTGGTGAGTTTGTTTAAAATACAGTCAATTCTGGCTTGGAGTTATGGCTCAGGGAGTAGGGCACCTGCCAGTGAGCTTATGGCATCAGATATTGAGCTTGAGTCTCAGTCTTGGGCTAAATAAATAAATAAATAAAGTAAGTAATTAATTACACTAAATGCATCTTGGAATCATTACAATGAACCTCCCATATTATTAATTTATACTAATCCCAAACAGATTAATAATTCAAGAAAGAAAACTAGAGGCCAATTTTCTTTCTTTCTTTTCTTTTTTTATTGTAATGCATAGAGGGGTAACAGTTATATTCACCGGATAGTAGGTTCATTATTTCTCACACATTGATACCCCTTCTCAGGTTTTTGTCCACATTTCCCTCCCTACCCCCTCCCAATCATCTTGTTTCCCCCCCCAATTCCCTTTCATCTTTCAAATAAACAAATAAACAAATGAACATATATACAATATGTACTGGCCAATTTTGTTGGTTAATACAATTGCAAACATATTCAACAAAGTTCTCACAAACAGAATTACCACCAGTACATTAAAATGCATTGAACACATAATATGATGTATTGAAATCCCTTTACACAATTTTTTTGTAGCCAGTCCTGGGGCTTGAACTTAGGACCTGAGCTTCTTTTGCTCAAGGCTCTACTCCTTTCACCATAGCACTACTTTTGGCTTTTCTTGTTTATATGGTACTGAGGAATTGAACCCAGGGCTATATGCATGCTAGGAAAACACTCTACCAAAAAGCCATATTCCCAGCCCTCTCACAACTTTTTAGTGGTAGTAAAAACTAAATGTCTAAAAATATCAAATATCAAATAACCCTTTTATATGTTAACCCCACAATAAAACACAATAAAAATATCAAATATCAATTTATCCAACTTGTTTGCATTCCAGAGATGTAAGAATTCACACAATATATCTTATAAAATATTACGATCATCTCAACAGACAGGTAAACATGCCATAGCAAAAAGAATTCGAATTCAATCCTTCATGATTGGAACTCTAAAAACATTAGGGATAGAAAGATCATATCTATGCTTAATAAAAGCTACATATAGCAACTGGATAGCCAACATTTTACTGTATGGGGAAGAGCTCAAAGTATCTGCTCTAGAAATCTTTTAATATGTAAATAAGTAAATTATTGAAAAAGTCAGCAATACCATCTAAAACAGTTTTAAAATAATAATCAGGTGTACACTGGTGTGCATGCCCTGAGTTTAGGCCCTAGGACTGGCACCCTGCCACCCCCAAACAAAAAAAACTAGAAATCTACCTAGCCAAAGAGGTGAAACACTTTTGTAGTAAATAAAAAAAAAAACAAAAAAAACCCATCAAAAAACAAAAAAACCCTATAACTTAATGTCAGTGTCCAGGCCCTGAGTTCAAGCTTCAGGATCAGCACATGTGCGTGAGGGCACGCATGCACATGCACACAAACTCTCTCTCTCTCTCTCTCTCTCTCTCTCTCTCTCTCTCTCTCTCTCTCTCTCTCGATAGATGGGAGGGTAGAAGAAGAGATTTAAGAAGCCACTGTAAATTATGAGGAAAGAAATTATAGAGGACATAATACAAGTTGGAATGATCTCCCATGTGCACAGATTGGCAGAATCAATATTGTTAAAATGGCCATAGCACTAAAGCAATAAAGAAATGCAATGTTTATCAAAGTTATAATGATATCCTTCACAGAATAGAAAGCAACCCTAAAAATCATATGTGAACACAAATAGCCAAAACAAACATGACCAAAAAAGTGCAATTTGGGAGGCATCACAAACTTTAAATTTTTCCTGGAGGGCCATAATAGCAACAGCAGCATGGTTCTGCACAACCTCCCCACCCCCCAAACACACACACAGACCAAAGGAAAACAAGATCCACAAATAACCCCGAACAGGTGCTGACATCTGATGCTTCTCAAAGATGTTGAAAACATATCTGGGTAAAAAGACAGCCTCATTGACAAATGGTAGTAAATGGATACCCATATATAGAAGACTGAAACTAGATTCCTATCTCTTACCCTAAAAATTCACCTTAAAATGGCTCAAAGACCTTGATGTAAGACCTGAAATTTTGAAAACAATGACAGAAAACATTAGGGAAGAGCTTCAACATCTACTTGTAGGCAATGACTTTCTGAATGAGACTGTACTAGCTCAGGAAATAACAGCAAGAATAGACAAATAAGATTGTGTCAAATTAAAAGGCTTTAGAACAGCAAAAGAAAAAGAAATCAATAGAATGAACTCACAGCTGACAGAATGGGAGAAACCCTTTGACAGATGTTCACCTGATGAGAAATTAATATCTGGATATATAAAGAAGTTAAAAAAGTTTCATGAGAATATATTATTTTTACAGAGGCGTTTCATTGTGATATTGCAATACATTTCAATTCTACCCTTATTTCAAGGGTGTTTTCTAGTTCTTTCCATTTCACTTTTAATTCTTTTTGAATGGTAAATGATAAAAATAGTTGTAGATATATACACACATATATATGTCACATTAAAATATTTCTCTATCATATTAAAATTTTTCATTCATCAATTGATAACACACCTAAATGGCTCTGTTGTTAACTATTACAACTATTAACTGGAACCCCAGTAAACATGAGTATGTCAGAATCTCTATTGTATGCTGACTTACATGTCTTTAAATATTTGCCCAAGAGTGTTATAGCATGATTGTACAATAATTTTGTCCTTAGTTTTTATTTAAATCAGGGCCCAGGCGCTGTCCCTGAGCTTTTTCTTTTTCTGCTCAAGGCTACTGCTCTACCACTTGAAACCAGAGAGCCACTTCTGATTTTCTGGCAGTGTCTCAATAGATTTTTTTCCCCAGGCTGGCTTTGAACCATGACTCTCAAATCTCAGCCTCCTAAGTAGCTGGGATTATAAAAACACCCAGCTTATTTTTAGTTTGTTAAAGACCCCCACACACCACTTTCCACGATGGCTGCTTTAATTGATATTCCTACCAATATGCCATGAGAGTTCCTACCTGTTATACATCCCTGAATCCTCACCAGCCTTTATGTTTACTTGATAATAGCCATTCATTAAGAAAGACTGAATCTCAAGGTAGTGTTAATTAGCATTTTATTTATAAAGGATGTTCATAATTCCAAAATTATGGGAGCTTCCAAACTTGAAAGCAATAGAAAGAGGGTGTAGTGGCTCATGCCTGTAATCCTAGCTACTCAGAAGGCTGAGATCTGAGGATCATGGTTCAGAGCCAGCCCAGGCACTATAGAGTGTGAGACTCTTATCTCCAATTAATCACTAGAAAACTGGAAGTGGGGCTGTGGCTCAAGGGATAGGGTGGTAGCCTGGAGCTGAAGAGCTCAGGGACAGTGCTGAGGCCCAGAGTTCAAGTCCCGTGACCCGCCCCCCCCCCCACAAAAGAAAGCAGCAGAAATGTTTCTCAGTAGGTTACGTAAGTGAATGGACTATTATTCAGTGCTCAAAAAAGTGCTATTTCATGAAAAGACAGAGGAAATTAGTATATATTACTAAATGAAAGAAAGTAATATGAAAGGAGTATCAGTGTGTGAGAAGTAATGTACCTATTATCTGACAAATGTAACTGTAACTCCTCTGTACATTATCTGGACAATAAAAAAAGAAAGCACAGGCCAGGAGTTTGGCCTAGTGGTGGAATACTTGCCTAGCATGCACGAAGACACGGGTTTGATTCCTCAATACCACATACATAGAAAAAAAGCCGGAAGTGGTGTTGAGGGTCAAGTGGTAGAGCTCTAGTCCTGAGAAAGGAAAAAGATACGTGGTTACTAGAGTTTGGGGGAAGGTAAAGACAAATAAGAGGGTATTTAAATGTAAAAAAATTGTATGATGAACGTGTGAAACATGCTAGTGTGTATCTTCCCAAACCATAGATTACAATACCAAGAGAAAACCCTGAGGTCATATAGGCTCTGTGCAGCGTAGGTTTATCAATTGTAAGAAACATAGCACTGATGTTAATGGAGAGGGCACCCCTTTGTGGAGGTAGGGAGTCAATTGCAGGTTTTCATATTTTCCTCTTACGTTTGTTGTCAAGCTGAAATTACTTCCCAATGAAATCTTTTCCCCCCATCTTGGCCTCGGGGTCAGGGCCTGAGCACTGTCCTCGGGCTTTCTTAAGCCACTTGAGCCATAGCCCCATTTCTGTTTTATTATTGTTTTTCTATGTATGTATGTGGTAATGAGGAATCAAACCTGGGTCTTCTGTATGCTAGACAAGCACTCTACAACTAGACCAACCTCCTGCCCACCTCCCACCATGCAAATCTTAGAAAATAAGCCAGTCTTCACAAATGTTGTCTCATTTATTTCTGGCAATAATTATTTGAATTAGGTTGTTCTAATTTACATTTCATAGATAAAAAGCTGGCATTAAGAGGGTGATATGGAGTGTTGTTTTGAGAACAATTAATTAATATATTATTCATTCAGTTATTATCAGTCATTCTGTGTAACAAATCATCTCAAGATCTCAGTGTCTTACAAAAACAAGGGTTTATGATTTTCGTTCATAGGGCTGTGGCTCTCCTGGGATTCATGTGTTTATTTTTGCTAATCATGTTTTCTCATTTTTCTTTAGATTATAAGACATCTGAGACTGTTATTTTTTCTCATGGCAAATCATAGGAACATAAAAATACAAGCCAGACTACAAAAGCGTATTTAATATCTCTGTTCATGTCAGATCTGCTAACATTCATTGGCCCAAGAAAACCTATTATCTTGGGTCAGGAGTATATTTCAATGATTGTATCATGGTTGAAAAGTAACATAGCAAAAAGTATGAATATATAGTGATATAACATGGAAAAAATCTGAGACCAATAATCCAACCAGCTTCCAGGGAAGAGGTGGACACGGAGAATGCTAATTACATTGGGCAGAGAGGATCAAGGGTGAGAAGAAACAATGCTGCATGGTCAACCGTTTGTTACTGAGCAGAAAGAAGTGTCCAGGCCCTCAGAGAGTACGATAATTCTCGAAAGGCAGTGTTCTATAAGCTGTATTGTCCAGTTTACATTTTATTTGTGGCTATCTCAATAAACGAGGAGAGCATTTAGGGAGAACAATGGAATTCCAGGACTCCAGGGTCCATTTTATATCATTGCATCCTTATAGCCCAGAGCAGTAGGAGATGGGGAGTTTCCGGTCACTGCTTTCCTTAGCAGATTTTTATGATGTTCATTAAAATCTTGGCTCAAAAGTCCTTTACTGCAGCACAATTTAACATTATAAGTAGCTTTCTTTAAAAGTCCCTCTGCTGGGCTGGGAGTTTAGCCTAGTGGTAGAGCGATAGCCTAGAATGCGTGAAGATCCCAGTTCGATTCCTCAGTATCATATACAGAGAAAAAAATCGCAAGTGGTGCTGTGGTTCAAGTGGTAGAGCTCTAGCCTTGAGAAAGCCCAAGGACAGTGCTCATGCCCTGAGTTCAAGGCCAAGGATTGGCAAAAAAAAAATCCTCCTCCTTATAGCAACAAGGATGCTTCTTAATTTAAGGACTATCTTTTAGATCAGAGTCTAACCCATTAGATTCTAATCTTTAGGGTTTTGACACATTGTTGTGCAAAATAGCAACCATGTTATTTCTGTAGCTGCTACTGTACAATACGAAGTCGTAACAAAACGAACAGTATTTCTCAAACTTCTCCTTTGTTGCTTGAACCTCTGGAGGAGGAGGGTGAGGAGATAGTAAGCTGGATGGGAATAAGTTCAGGATGTCAGGCTAAGAAATTTGGACTTGATGTAAGATTATTAGGAAGAGGAAGTGTAATGCTAGCAGTGATTTTGTTTTAAGGAAAAATGATTCCGATAAAAACTGGGAGAACAGATTTCAGAGGAAACAATGGAGAGGAGACAGAGAGCTCAATCTGGAATGTGGTATTTTAGGCACAGAATAGTAGAACAATCACATTCATATTCTTAGGCTATCTTATTTTGGATATTCTTTTGAGACCATCGGTTCCTAATGTTCTCTATACTTTCCACTCCCAAACAACAACATTCTGAAAAGCTTTCGTTGGAAATAACAACTGATTTTTAAATTTATGCTATTTTGTTTATTAACAAAGATGCTTCGGAAAATGGCTAGCTTAGAGACTAGTCACTCAGTACTTACCGAATTCAAGAAAGAAGAAAATAAAAAAGTCAGGGGAAGCAAACTGCTTCCCTTGACTTCTGATTAGTTATAACACAATGCAACATGTAGTATATTCAAAAAGAAAAGGGGCTTGTTAAAACTAAGTCTGTAAGGGGTGAAAACATGCTGTTGTTTATGCTTGCTGTTGGTCTTGGCATGTTGTCACGCACCCCCTCCGTCAGAGAAGGGAAGAAGCAGAATTGCTCCATAACTGATAAAACACACGTGAAGCTACCCGTGGAGACCTCCAACGGAGGTTCATGCAACCAGCTCCACATTACATGGGAATGGCCAAGTTGGAGCATAGCTTTTCTGTTTAATATGACTGGTTTGGGAGCTTGGCCATCCAACCCTGAAATTTAGCAGAGAGCTCTCCTCCTTTCTCTTACTTAGAAAGCAGCCTTCCTCACGCTGAGCAGGGCATGCGAGCGGGGTTATCAATCCAGATTTCCCCCGAGACTCTTGGTTGTGTTCAGCATATAAATGTTACTACTGCACTGGGTTAGAGTTTGACCCAAGAATGCCTCCTGTCATTTTTAGAAAGAAGCTGAGGATTTTCAAAACACACAGTATCCTCTTTCAAAGGAACTACCATTTCTTTACATCTTATCCTCTTGTTTTTAATCCAGGAATGTGAGTTACATATGTTCCATAAGACATCACCAGATTATGATTATATCTTAATCCATTTAGGCTGTTATAACAGAACACCATAATAGCAGTCACTTATTTCCAACAGTCAGGAGTCTGGGAAGTTCAGGATCGATACCCTGACAGATTGTCTGCTGAGCAGCCACTTATTGGTTCACAGACACCTGAATTATCATTGCCTGCTAATATGTCAAGAGGAGAAAGGGGTTCTCTACAGTCTGTAATTTCCTTTTGTGTTGTTTCGGGGGGAGGGGGTTATGTTTATTTGGGTAGTACATAAATGGTACCAAACAATGAGATTCTTTGGGACACTTTTGTTCATGATTTGAACATTTTCATATAAATAAAAATCATTCGTGCTCACATCCCATTATCCTCATTGTTCCCCTTTCTCTACCCGTGGTCCCTTTCCTCTTCCTGATAGTCTCTTTTAAAAGATCATGCTCCATAATCATGGTAGAGTTCTCACTACCTAATCATCTCCTAAAGACACCTCCTCCAAACACAATCACATAGAAATTTTAGAAGAACTCACAATGTTGCTCAGGTTCAGCAGACTAGTCCCATAGTGGATGCTGTGTCGCATGGAATTCTGTGCTCCAGCTTTGAAACTCTGGTAGTCCTTGGGAAGATGTAGTTGCCTTCCTACTTTATCATCTTATTTCTGCTAGTTTTTGTGTCTTTGATTAAGTAAACAAAGAACTCTATATTTTTTTGGTCAGTCATAGGGCTTGAACTTAGGGCCTGGGCACTGTTTCTGAGTTTCCTTTGTTCAAGGCTAGTACTCTACCACTTGAGCTACAATGCTGCTGGTGTTTGAGTGGTTAATTGAAGATAAAGAGTTACATTGAGACTTTTTGGCCCAGGCTGGCTTTGAACCGCAATCCTCAGATATCATCCTCCTGAGTAGTGAATCACTGGTACTCTGCTGCAGAAACTATTTGAAAGCACAAATGCGGAGTTTTTTTCCCTAAGAGTTAAACAGTGCCATGGGTGAGAAAGAGAGGGAGATATCCATGCAGCTCTGAGTAGTGTCAGAGTCTTTCTGAGGCAGAGTAAATGCCTTCCACTTGTTAAAATGTATTATAAAGACTCAATGAGTGATCAAGATTTGACTGCCATGAATGGATTAATCCATTTATGAGATCAATGTATAATTGGGCTACCCAGTGTGCTTGGGTCTCCTGGCACTGGCACCAGGTGATAGTCTGTGCTGCCTTGGGATGCTATAAGCAAAGCCATAACCAACGGAATCACTTGACATTGCACCAGATCCATGACACAGATCCAATAACTTTGTAACTTACACACACACACACACACACACAGACACACACACACAGATCAAAATAGTCACCAACCTATTCCACTCATTCCTGGTATTTTTTATGCTTGGAGCCAAATATGAATATTTTGAAGAAAGCTATAGCCTTTCAATCAGCAGGGACACATCTCTGTAATGAGCTTTCCTTTATTCACATCTGAGGCAAGGCAAATATTTGCAGGTTTGTGCACTACAATATTCATGGCTACAGAGGATGGGTGTACAGCTTAGCGTGGCCAGTGATACAGGTTCTCAGCTACACTGCTTTGGCCTTGGACATGCAGAAACTCGAGCAACACAAATCACTCTCAGTTTTGGTGCTGAGTTTGGTATAGATTATGAAAGGGTATTACAGAGACCATTGGAATAAATTCTGATAGCTTTCCTCCTCCTCCTCCCCCTCCTCCCCCTCCTCCTCCTCCTCCTTCTCCTCTCTCTCTCTCTCTCTCTCTCTCTCTCTCTCTCTCTCTCTCTCTCTCTCTCTCTCTCCTCCTCCTCCTTTCTCCTCCTCCTTTTCTTCCCCTTCCTCCCCTCTTCTCCTGTACTTCCTACTCCTTTTCTTTCTCCTCTTTCTTCTTTTGGTGAGTTGTACTAGGCTTAAACTGACATCTGGATGCTGCCCCCAAGCTTTCATACTCACCCACGTGAGCCACAGCTCCACTTCTGGTTTTTTGGTGGTTAATTCGAGATAAGAGTCTCAGACATGAGAAAGGGTATCAATTGTTGTGAAGTAATGGTGATTATAATGTAACACTTCTATTAATTACAATAAAATATATGGAAAAAAGCAAAAGTACCATAAAAAAGGAGTCTCATGGATTTTGCCTGTGTAGACTGGCTTTGAACCTCAATCCTTAGATCTTAGGCTCCTGAGTAACTGGGATTACAGGCATGAGCCATCCATGCCTGTTGATATTTTCCTTCTTTATTGTGAGAAGGCCTAAAGGGGGATTTAGCACAAAAAACAAGACTCTGGAATCATAGAAAGAGACTGGCAGTTATACGGCTTTTGTTATTGTTAGGGTTAGAACTGATTTTGTACCTGTCTAAGTGTCTAATTAGTGACAATTATCAATAATGGGAAGTTGTCTCACTTCAGTGAACACACTTCTATGGCTGACATTACATTTCTGAGTTGTAATCAAGGCAAAACATGTTTTTTCAGGCTGATGTCAACACAGTCTCACCTCTGCAGTCAATAAACATTTTCCAAAGAATATTCTATTAAGATTAGACATTGACTCTGTTTGAATAGCATAGCTCTTCATTACTTAAATATGCAGCGGTTTAACTTTATGCTTTTGGTTTCAGATTTCCAGGTGGTATCAGTCTTGGAGAGAAGAAGATCAAGAACTCTTGCTCATAGGCTCACTGAACATGACAGGGTGAGGAGCTCATACAGGAATATTTACTCATGGCAGTATTTTCAGACATTAAAATAGTTTTTTTTCTTTCCTTTCTTTCCATGTGTGTGTGGGATCTGGACTTGATTCAGGGCCTGGATACCATCCTTGTTATCACTTGAACCACAGCTCTACTTCCAGTGTTTTGGGTGGTTAATTAGAGATAAGAGTCTCAGACTTTCATGTCCAAGCTGGCTTCAAACTACAGTCCTTAGATCTCAGCCTCTTGAGTTGCTAGAATAATAGACATGAGCCAACAGTGCCTGCCTTTTTGATTTCTTTAGAATCATTTTGTGTTCAACTTCCCTGAAGACAAAGACAATGAACTAGTACTGTGTAGACAGGGGTATAGACCTTTCCAAGCATGACAAAATATTATTGAACAAATCCAAGGTGACTTTAAAAAATTTTTTGTTTATTGTTAGGGTGATGTACAGACAGATTATAGTTATATTAATCAGATAGTTGGTACATTACTTCTTGAACATTGTTACCTCTTCTCATGTTTTCTCCCACTTTTCCTCCCCCCACCCCCAAGGGAGTAATTTTTTACCTACCATTTTCTTGGATTTTTAAACTCCTTTTTCTATCTTTCTTTCTTTCTTTCTTTCTTTCTTTCTTTCTTTCTTTCTTTCTTTCTTTCCTTTCTTATTGTATTTTATTGTTGGAATAATGTATAGAGGGGTTACAGTTATATTAGTCAGGTAATGGGTACATTACTTATAGAGGATCACAATACCTTAAAAGCTATGTACATATGGTCATACAGGATGAGACTAAATGAAATGAACTCTGGGATATGGAAACAAGAGGTTTAGCTTTGAGATTGTGGTTCTTAATGTACTATGTGAAATTATTTCTTTTCTCTGTTTTTCTTCTTATGGTTAATCTCATGTGGTTACTGTATCTGACTTTGTTATCTGGTATATTGTATGTATGCTTATTTGTTTATTTGAAATAGGGAAAGGAAGGGGGAAAACAAGATTATTGGGAGGGGGTGGGGGTGTGAAGGGGGACAAAAACATGAGAAGAGGTATCAAGGTTTGAGAAGTAATGTACCCATTTCCAAGGTGATTTTTTAAGGTGAGCTAGATGGAAGGGAGAAACTTCTGTAGAAAAGTTTATGTAGCCTTAATTTTAGGGGCCTTGTGTCTCTGTCTACCACTTGGTAGAGGTAGAGAAGAATATTTTTCTCATCCCATCCTGTTCCAAGGCTAGTGTCCCAAGGAAATTCCCATTTGAAATTGGAGGTATTTAATTTAGGCTCTGGCTTCTTGTTTGGTCTTCTTTGAGTTATAGAATATATAGATATATCTAAAACCTGGAATTTGGGAGGCTGCAAGATGAAAATGAGCAGAGTGTTCAGCCCATCAGAAAAAGGCAGAGATGATCTCTTTTTTCCCCTGTAGGCCTAGAGCTAGTCATTCAGTGTCTCTGTTCAAGTCTAAAAATAACTTTACAAAGTGCATGTGATTGTAGATTGGGCAAGGTGAAGATACCCCACACCAAGGCTGGGGAGGAGCTATTAAGTGGGAGTTTGTATAGTAAACTCCAGATTTTTCTCTTGACATTAAGAAGGTAAGGAGGGGCTGGCTAGAAGGATGTCCAATGACCATGAAATCTGCCATAATGTAGATCCAGTGCCAGAAGCAGGAACATAGGGATCCAGCAGTACAGGATCACATTAAAAGTGACTTCGAAGCAGCTGTGCCACCTTGGCCTTGCGTGACTGGAGAGGTGAAGTTGCTTCCCCAAGCCCTTTTATAAGGTACAGATTATCTTCACCAGGGAACAATCTTTATGGCCTCATTACTTGCTAGAGGACACACTTCTAAATCTGTTGTGTGAGCTTTGTACTTGTGAGGGAACACAGATAACGAAACTTTAGCAATAAACCTCTAAGCCATGTTAAGATTTCATTATCCAATCAAATAGAACATTTTTGACATTTTTCTTCTATATGAGAAATAACTTGTAAATGGTTGACTTTTTATTGTTTAATTACTGCATGTAGGGAATTAGTTATTAATTTTAATAACCTCCAAGGGTATTCCAAAGAGGCTTTTGGAGGGAGGAAGATGGCGCCGAGACAATAGGGACGCAGCCTAGCTCTCTCTGACAAAAAGAGAGAACCAGGGAGTCCCACGAGCGAACTACCTAAAGAAATCCACAACAACAAACTCA
The DNA here is from genome assembly GCF_031878675.1 of Megascapheus bottae. Lineage (NCBI taxonomy): Eukaryota > Metazoa > Chordata > Mammalia > Rodentia > Geomyidae > Megascapheus > Megascapheus bottae. The sequence goes on along the minus strand of NC_143522.1, from coordinate 38,508,104 downwards.
AAAAGCAACGGAGAGGGACTCAAACCAGAAAAGAAATCCAGATAAAGATCACATCCAACTTTCTCAAAGAATTCGGAAGGCGAGGACCCCTCCCCCACCTCTCGCCGCCGGCTCCAACCCGCGAAAGCCCCTGAAAGCCGCGAAAAGCAGCGGCAGTGGAGGGCGCCAGGCCAGGAGCCCAACGGCTGCAGAAACCAGCACAGAACCAGGCCAGCGAACGGCGGAAGCAGCAGAACCCAGACGCGGAACCAGAACAGCAAGCAGCGGAACCCAGACGCAGAACACAGGCGGCGGCGGACACCCGAGGGGAGTGAAAGACTCCCCACCACCGTGGAGCACCCGCAGACGGACGCAGAGGCGTGAGTAATACAGCGCATCCCCAAACACATCGGGAAAGCGGAGCTGGTGCCAAGCAATAGAACTTAACTCAGACCCCAACACCCCGCCCGAGAAAGACGGCGGGAGCAGGGGGGCAAGGAATTTAGAATCCTGTCCCTCCCCTCAACAGCCCCCTCCCTCAGGCCATTGACTGGAGATTGACAGGCGGGCTACCCATAAGACCCAGCACCCCACCAAGGGAGGCGGGGCTGTCCCAACTCCCACCCGCCCAACGGGCTCAACCCCCAGCCCTCTGACTGGAGACTGACAAGCGGGCGGACCCTAAGACTCAGCACCCCACCAGGGGAGGCGGAGCTGTCCCAGCTCCCACCCGCCCACCAGGCTCCTCTCCCAGGCCACTGGATCTGGAGAGTGGAGGGCGCTGGGACCCTGCCTTACAACAGTGGGTAGGGGGTGCGGGTAAATAGGAGCCAGCATCTGCCCCCCCTCAATTCTTGAGCAGGGCATCCTCCAGTTGGGAATCCTGAGCAAGACAGCACCGAGGGGCCCCCCACAGTCACAGACTCTTTGACAAAGCAGTGGAAACACAGCAGGGATCTGAAGGGCCAACCAGCAGCCAAGCTCCCCTTCTGAGAATCAAAAAGACGCAGCTCCGCCCTTGGAGCCCACGTCCCCAGCTGGGCCCCACCCCTGGGAACAGAGGGGTCTCCTGCTGGTCCTGCTGAGAGCCCCTGAAACTCTCAATCCCCAGACCCTTGGCTTGGGGCCGCCCCTGGAAGCAGCACAGGAAAACGTCTGCCAACCGCGCTCAGATGGAAGCTCGCAGATCCATCCCATGGTCCACTGTGAGGCCACTGGTTGGGCTAAGAGCTAGTCATGCAGCAACAATAAGTTTTATTCTAATAGTCTCCAAACTTTGTACTCAAACACGCTACCTACTTACCAACTTAGGTCAGTTGTCCTTACGCTATACCTTTTCTTCATTACTACAATATTCTTACACTCCTACATTAATCCTCTTGTACCTCCCCTGACTTCTCTTATTCTATTTTTCTATCTCTGGACCTCTGTTCATCTTTCAACCCTTATACTGCATGGATCTACACTTGATGGCTGTTGAGCAATACTGTATATCTAGGTGTTTAATTATTCTCTAGGCTCAGAGGGACTTAAAGACAATAGAGATTGGATTGAGAGGCTTATTGTTTTGGGTATAAATCGCTTATCAGTGGATGTATTAGACTGGTCTGTAACTGCACAAAAAGAAAGAGTGATAACACCAATCAAAACTTGTGAACATCTAGTGTCTGCCAGCTACAGAGGTCTAGGTTGGTTATATATGAAAAACTATAATCGTGTTTAGTATTAATCTTGCTCCCATTTTCAAATGGGCAGAACAAGAAACTCAAGAAAAATGTCAAATCAAGAAACAACATCCCCCACCCAATGTAAACAGACAATGGAACAGTCACTGGCAAACCTAGAGGAGAGTCTTCCAAGTGCTATACAAATGCAATTGATAAACATCATTAATGAAAAATGTGAAAATATAAAGAAAGAGGAAGCCATAGCTAAACAAGAGGAAACCATAAACAAGGTGATAAGTGAAAATGGAGAAGCCATAAAGGAGGCCATAATAAAGGCTTTTCAAAGAAAGATGGATGAATTCATAGAATCCACAAATAAAAAGGTGACCGAACTCCAGCAAATGTTCAAAGAAAATAAAGCTACTGAGCTAACCACTCAAATGGAAATCAAGGAGCTAAAGAAATCCATACATGATCTAAAAGAAGAGATGCAAGGCATCAAAAATGAGCAATTAGAAGCAAGGGAGATGAAAAATAAAGTAGATAGCTTTGATAGCAGGTTAGACAATGCAGAGGAGAGAATTTCCGGGGCTGAAGATAATTTAGTTATTATAGAGAAAGAACAGAAAATGAGTCAATCCAAATCTAGGAAAAATGAGAGAGCGCTTCAGGAGGTCCAAGATACAATTAGGAAGCCTAATTTAAGGCTAATTGATATTGAGGAGGGCGTGGAGAAAGAGGTCAATGGTATTGGAAATATACTTCAGGGAATCATCTCAGAGAATTTCCCAAATATCCAGAAGGGCAGGCCCATCCAGATACAAGAAGCTTTTAGAACCCCAAACAGACCTGACCAGAAAAGAACATCCCACCACCACATCGTAATCTGAACTGGATCAATAGAAACCAAAAAAAGGATCCTAAAGGCAGCCAGGGAAAAGGGTTCAGTAACCTATAAAGGAAAACCAATCAGAATACCCCCAGATTTCTCAGCAGAGACCATGCAAGCAAGAAGTGACTGGAAGCATATATGTCATGCCCTTAAGTCAAATAACTACCAACCAAGAATACTGTACCCAGCTAAGCTCTCATTCATAACTGAGGGAACAATAAAAACATTCCATTCCAGGGAAAAGCTGCAACAATATGTCGCCACAAAACCAACACTACAGAGAATTCCCAAAGATGTTCTATACATAGAAAACCAAAATAAATGCAATATAGGGAAAGAAATGGCACCTAAACAGCATACCATCTAAGGACCACAAGAACTGTCAAGACACAGGCCCTAATAAAAGCTTTTAAAAATGGTAGGAACTAATAAATATCTCTCAATCCTAACTCTCAATATCAATGGAGTTAACTCTCCAATTAAACGGCATAGACTGTCTAGTTGGATCAAAAAGCAAGAGCCATCGTTCTGCTGTCTTCAAGAGACACATCTTACCCAAAAAACCAATCATCTTTTGAAAGTGAGAGGTTGGAATAAACTCTATCAAGCTAACGGCCCCTATAAACAGGCTGGAGTTGCCATCCTCATATCAGATAAAATAGACTTCAAACTAAAATTCGTAAGAAAAGACAAAGAAGGTTACTACATACTACTAAAGGGATCTTTCCTCCAGGAAGACATAACGATCCTAAATATTTACACACCCAATCCCGGAGCTCCAAACTTCATCAAGCAAACTTTACTTACACTGAAACCATACATAGATCGAAATACAGGGATTGTCGGTGACTTTAACACACCACTCTCACCTATAGACAGATCAACAAGGCAAAAACTCAACAGAGAAACATTAGAACTGAACAACTATATAGACTAACTAGATCTAACAGACATCTGCAGAATATTCCACCCAGCAACAACAGAATATACGTTTTTCTCAGCAGCACATGGAACATTTTCCAAAATAGATCACATCTTAGGCCATAAAACAAACCTGGACAGATTCAGAAACACTGATATTATTCCATGCACACTCTCAGACCACAAAGGCATCAAATTGGAACTGAACACACCTCTCCACCGACGAAAATCTGTAACTCATGGAGACTGAACAACACATTGTTGAATCACCAATGGGTCATCGAAGAGATCAGAACAGAAATCCAACAGTTTATGAAATTTAACAGTAAGGAGCACACAAAATACCAACTCCTTTGGGACACAGCAAAGGCAGTACTCAGAGGAAAATTTATAGCGCTGAGTGCCTACAACAACAAGTTGGAAAAATTGCAAAGCAACAAGTTAATGACTCACCTTAAGCTCCTGGAAAAAGAGCAACAAACCAACCATAATCCCAGTAGAAGAAAGCAAATTATTAAAATCAAAGCAGAATTAAATGATTTGGAATCCAAAAAGACTATAGAAAGAATCAACAAAACAAGGAGTTGGTTCTTTGAAAGAATTAACAAAATTGACAAGCCCTTAGCAAATCTTACCAAAAAAAGAAGAGAGCATATCGAAATAAACAAAATCGCAGATGAAAATGGTAATATCATGACAGAAATTACCAAGATCCAGAATATCATGAGGGAATACTTCTCAAACCTTTATGCCAACAAATTTGAGAATCTAGATGAAATGGATGAATTCCTAGCCAATATTAACATACCCACACTGAACCAAGAAGAACTAACCCAACTCAACGGGCCTATTTCAAGCTCTGAAATAGAAATGGCAATAGAGAAGGTGCATTACTTCACATACATTGATACCCTTTCTCATGTCTTGGTCCCCATTTCCCTCCCCCTCACCCCCACCGCTCATCTTGTTCTCCCCCCTTCCCTATCCAATTTCAGATAACCAAATACAAATATATCCAATATATCAGATAACAAAGTGAGATACTGTAACAATATGAGATAACCAAGGGACAGCAAAAGAGATGAGAAATAACATAGTACATTAAGGACAACAATCACTCATTATATGGCTTTTGTTTCTATATCCTAGAGGTACTTTCATTTAGTGTCATATTATATGGCCTTAGGTATCTAGGTTTTGCTCTATTGCAGATCTCTGTTATGAGAGCCCAAGGTTTCTACTGATTATGATAAATGACGGAAACCATTGAGCCTAAGTTCCTTTGAGTCTGGTTTACTTCACTTAATATGATTTTTTCTAAGTCTTTCCATTTCCTAACAAATGGGGTAATGTCATTCTTTCTGACAGCAGCATAGAATTCCATTGTGTACAAATACCACATCTTGTTGATCCATTCATCAACTGAGGGACATCTGGGTTGGTTCCATATCTTTGCTATGGTAAATCGTGCTGCAATGAACATCATTGTGCTAGTGGATTTAGTATGTCCTTGTTTCTGGACGACTGGGTAAATGCCAAGTAGTGGAATTGCTGGGTCACAGGGGAGCTCTATGTTTAATCTTTTGAGGATCTGCCATACTGCTTTCCATAAATTCTCAAAGATGTTCTACGCATAGAAAACCAACACAAATGTACTACAGAGAAAGAAATGGCACCTAAAACTCATACCATCTAAATACCACAAGAACTGTCTAGATACAGGCCCTAATGAAAGCTTGTAAAAATGGCAGGAACTAATAAATATTTCTCAATCCTTACTCTCAATATCAATGGACTTAACTCTCCAATTAAATGACATAGACTATCTAGTTGGATCAAAAAACATCATTCTGCTGTCTTCAAGAGACACATCTTACCCAAAAAACAAACATTTTTGAAAGTGAGAGGTTGGAAGAAAGTTTATCAAGCTAATGGCCCCCATAAACAGGATGGAGTTGCCATCCTCATATCAGATAAAATAGCCTTCAAACTAAAATTCGTAAGAAAAGACAAAGAAGGTTACTACATACTACTAAAGGGATCTTTCCTCCAGGAGGACATAGCCATCCTAAATATCTACACACCTAATCCTGGAGCTCCGAACTTCATCAAGGAAACTTTACTTTCACCGAAACCATACATAGATTGACACACAGTGATTGTTTAACACACCACTCTCACCTTTGGGCAGATCAGCCAGGCAAAAACTCAACAGAGACACCTTAGATTTGAACAACTGTATAGACCAACTAGATCTAACAGACATCTGCAGATTATTCCACCCAGCAACAACACAATATAAGTTTTTTTTAGCAGCACATGGAACATTTTCCAAAATAGACCACATTTTAGGGCATAAAACAAGCCTGGGAAGATTCAGAAAAACTGAAATCATTCCCTGCACTCTCTCAGACCACAAGGGCATCAAATTGGAGCTGAACACCAGTCTCCACCAACGAAAATCCTGTAACTCATGGAGATTGAACAACACATTGTTGAATCACCAATGGGTCATTGAGGAGATCAGAACAGAAATCCAACAGTTTATGAAATTTAACAAAAAGGAGCATACAAAATACCAGCTCCTTTGGTACACAGCAAAGGCTGTACTCAGAGGAAAATTTATAGCTCTGAGTGCCTACAACAACAAGTTGGAAAAATCGCAAACCAACAAGTTAATGTTTCACCTTAAGCTCCTGGAAAAAAGAGCAACAAACCAACCCCAATCCCAGTAGAAGGAAGCAAATTATTAAAATCAAAGCAGAATTAAATGAATTGGAGTCTAAAAAAACCATAGAAAGAATCAACAAAACAATGAGTTGGTTCTTTTTTTTTCTTTTTTTGTGGGTCATGGGACTTGAGCTTGGCCTGGGTACTTACTGTCTTTGAGCTCTTTAGCTCAAGGCTACTGTTCTACCCCTGGGCCTGGGTGTTGTCTCTGAGCTCTTCAACTCAAGGCTGCCCCACTTCCCATTTTCTACAGGTTAATTGGAGATAAGATCTCAGGTCCTTTTGTGCCTGGGCTGGCTTTGAACCTCGATCCTCAGATCTCAGCCTCCTGAGTAGCTAGGATTACAGCAAATCTTGAATAATAGAAAGGTGATTAACTCTGAAAGATTGATCTGTTTGGTATACACTTCACACTATACCAAGACTAACCCTGGATTATATCTAAGTATAAAAATCAGCCTCTGGAGGGATTCAATGTGGTTAAAATGTATAAATATGTCCATGAAAGGCTGAGCCAGTACCTTAATAAATAATTAGTAAACCAGCATTTGTATTGTATAATAGTTGTACCCTAATGCATGTTGTTAAGTTTTGTTGGATTAAATAAAGGGGAAAAAAACCCCAAATTACATTTTGAAATATATTTGATGACAGGAAGGAATTCAGAGGCAATCACCTGTTGTTTTAGGAGGCATAGATGGTCTGTTAGAGCCAAAAAGTAAGCAAAAAAGTCAGTTTTGCCTCATAGCTAAGATGAAATGAAAGTGACAGCCAGGGATACTCAATAGATTACCCAGGCCATTAGTGATTTTATTCATCTGCGCATTAGATTGGGAATGCAGCAAGCACATTCAAGTGGAAGGGAGGCCAGTGGGGTGTAGGCCTCAAGTGACTCTCTGCTTCATGGACTGGCATTCTGGGAGTGTTTGGTTCTAAATCCCTTGGTTACTATACTACAAAAATGTAACGGTGGAAATAATTTTCTTTTCAGTGCCTGTTTTTCTATTTACCAATAAAGCTTCCTTTCTCTTTTACTTTATTGTAAACTCAGCTTAACTAGAATTGAAAGCTCTTGCCCTCACTTTGGATGTTAGCCACACTTGGGAATTTATAATTGCTAATACTTAACTGCTGTGTAGATCCTCTATCCACCTGGAGCTTATGACAACAGATGACTTCAGACAGCTACATTCAGTCTTCATTTTCATGCAGAGTATTGACAGAAACTCTACTTTCTGGAACACACATGCTCCTTTCTATTAGCATCTTTCTTAAATCCGAGTTAAGTCTTAAAATGTGTTTTAAATGTGTCCTTACACATGTATTTGAGTTGTCATTGTTTATGTGTTTACGTAGCTAGATTGAGTAAATTAATCCAACTGCACTGAGTTCAATCTTCCATCTAGCTTGCATTGTAAATATAGGAATGCTTTTGTTGGGGATATAAATGAGGGTTGTATGAATTGTTATCTGGTCTCATAGATACAGCTTCCTGTGTTTCAGATATAAAAAATGAATTCAATAGACAGTAAACGTATTAAAAGCATATCCTGTGGCACTTGGAAAACTTAAAGTGATGGGTTGGTTTGGAAGGGATGAGGGAGAATGATGAAAGGTGATATTGATCAAGATACACTGTAAAGTGACAAATTGTACAATTAGTTAATGATAATAAAATAAAATTTAAAAAGGAAATAGCAGTCTATAAATTTTATTATTATTATTTTTTTTGGGGGGGGGCTAGTCCTGTGGCTTGAACTCAAGATCTGGACACTGGGCTTTCTCAAATCTAGAGCTCTATCACTTGAGCCACAGGACCACTTCTGGCTTTTTCTATGTATGTGGTACTGGGGATTGAACCCAGGGGCTTTGAGCATACTAGGCAAGCATGCTACCACTAGGCCATGCTCCAGGCCCAATTATTATTACTGTTATTGTTGTTAAGTTGGAAATCTTAACATTGTTAAGAAATGTATAAAAATACAGAGCCTGTGGGGGTGAAGACTTATGCCTGTAATCCCAGCACTGTGAAGATGAAGGAAGTAGATCTTGAGTTTTAGTCCACCCTGCAATACAAAGAAAAAATCAAAGCAGAAAAGAGAATGTGCTGCTTATGCAATTGTCTACTCTGAAGTCTTTTATGTGAATGCCAGCATGATCACCAATTTGATCACTGTCTAGGTGCATGGCTGAAACAGACAATGGGTATGACATGGGTGTGCTCTGTGTAGCAGTGAAGAATCGCAGGCTGCCCTCCCGAAGAGAGAATTTTAAAATTTCACCTTTGTAGATAGAATATGTAGACAGAGGCTATTTTAATTCAGAGATAAGAATGTTTTGTTTCATTTTGGAAAAATAAAATAGAAAGGATTTTGCCTCTTTGGTTGTATTTAGACTGGAAGAACACATTAGTGTTTAGGCTGAAAGACTATATCTTCCATAGTGAAATTTGGGGGGGATCTTGAATATCACTGATCTAAGAATGTCTAATAAAGACTTAGAGATTCAGACATTGCCTTTAAGAATTCTTTGTGACATGTAGGCATGACGTGAAGAATTTCTATGCATGTACGCTATGGAGTGGGTGGAGAGGAGGGGTTCTGAGTCACATGAGAATAATAAACAGTGTGGGGATAATTTACATTTTCCAGGAAGCTATGCCAGGATTACATCATTCAAATCCCAGACTAAGTACAGGTTGAGCTTCTCTAATAAAAAAAAAACCCTGAACTTTACAATGCAGGTTTTGGAGAATGCAGCTTTCAGAGCTTCAGATTAGAGTTGTCTAAGTAGGTTTATGCAAGTATTTAAAAAATCTGAGAGAATGTCACCCAAACTGGAAATATTTCTGTTCTCAACCATTTTGGATAAAGAAAATAATTCATCCTACATTCGTTCAGCATGTATGGAGTATCGTTTTAGTAATTAAGGAATAAGTATATTGGGTGAGGGAGGAATCATTTGGAGTGCCAACACAAACTACACTTCTAAGTAAGTAAGTGACAAGGTAGTATGATATCTTCAAGGATATTTTCAGTGCTTTTATTGTAGCAATATATTGCATATTTTTCCCAATATGCAGAATGGAAGCCTGAAAATATAAGGGTATAGGAGGTCAAAGAAGAACTGTTGGGGACGCAGCAGAAAGTAGAAGGGGAAGGGAGAGAGTCATGGTGGTAAGAAAAAGGGAGGAGACTAGAAAAGGGGATGAGGAAAGAGCAATAGAAGGGACGATATGTATTTATATGGAAATATCAAAATAAAACACCTTTTTATTATTTATTTATTTATTTATTTATTTTTGTGGGTCATGGGGCTTAAACTCTGCCTGGGCATTATCCCTGAGCGCTTCACCTCCAGGTTACTGTCCTATCTTTGAGCCAAGCTCCATTTCCTGTTTTCTTGAGGTAATTGGAGATAAGAGTCTCACATTCTATAGTGCCCGGGCTGACTTTGAATTTTGATCCTCAGATCTCAGCCTCCTGAGTAGCTAGGATTACAGGCGTGAGCCACTGTGCTTGGCTTATATAATTTATTTATATCAGCAAAGAAGAATTTCTGTAAGTATGTAAAAGAATAATGAAGAAAACAAACATTACTGATTATTCCACTTTCCCAGAGACAGCAAGTATCAATTTGTGTGTATATGTATTCATGCGCATTCGTGTTTGTGTGTGTGTGAGTGGCACATGGGAGACATTTATAACATAATCTTAATTATATGTACACATAGTTATAGGTACATATAATTATATAGTTATTCATGTCTGTATCTTGAAGGTGCTATGATGTGCTGTCTGGATGTCCCTTTGTATGTATTTTGATCTTTTAAAGTTGTTTTCTTTTGATTTCTAGCTATATTTTGATACTTGTTGCTCATCCTGTCTTTATTCCTCATTTCTATCAAGCCTCCCTAGACTAACAATCATGGCTCTAAGATCAGCATTATTTTCTCCCATCTTCCACATAGGAAAAGAACATACAGTATTTGTTTTACTGGCTTTCATTTATTTTGCTTACCACATTTTCTAATGATAGGTAAATAGATTATTTCATTCCTCTTATTGGTAAATAATATTCCATTGAATATATTTTATTTCCTATGTCCAAGTATCTGTGAATGGACATCTAAGTTGATTAGATATTTAATGTGAATAGTGCTGCAATAAATTAGAGAGTTCAGAAATGTTTTTCCTTTGTTGTATCTGTGCTATTTAATTAATCAATGACTTTCTGGATGCTTCCAGGGCTCAAACTCAGGGCTTTCCTTTTATTAGCGTAGATCCTACCACTTGAATCATGACTCCCGTCTTTTTGTTTTTTGCTTTTGTTATTTTTCAAGCATAGACTTACTTTTTGCGTGGACTGTACTCCATATGTATGCTTCTCTTGTAGCTGGGATGACAGGTGTAGGTTCCACCACATCCAACTTTTCACTGGTTGAGATGGGATTGCATGCATTTTTGTCCAGGCTGACCTTGAAGTAGGTCAGTAGTTCAGTAAACCATTAGGCAGTGAAAGCTGAGGAGCTGGTGGATCCTGGCTGTGTTCCCGGTATGAGCCACCAAACTCAGCTATCCTATTTTAAATTTTAACTTTTCTTTTGTATGCCAGTCCCAGGACTTGAACTGAAGACTTGGATTCTATCCCTGAGTTATTTTGCTTGAGACTAGTGCTCTATCACTTAAACCACAGTTCTACTTCTGGCTTAAAATTTTTTTTTCCCTTCTTCTTGGTATTTAATTGGAAGTAATAGTCTCATGGACTTTGTAGTCTGGTCTGGCTTTAAACCTTGACCCTCAGATCTGAGCCTCTAGAGTAGCTAGGATTACAGCCACTAGCATCCAGCAAGGTTTAATTTTTTTATTCCCATAAGTGCTTAATATAGTGCTGAACAGGATTAGGAATTCAGTACATTGCAATTTATTAAGATTTCATATTTCTGATATAATCTTAGTTTAATACTGAAAAATATTGATATATTAGTTTTGTTTATAATTAATTTGATCACGTAACTTATTTCTTTTTTTTTGCTGAATTTTAATTTTTTTATTGTAATTAGTAAAAGGGTTACATGATATTTGCCAGATAGAAGGTGCATTAATTCACATACATTGATACCCTTTCACATGTCTTGGTACCCATTTCCCTCCCCCCCCACACACTACGTAACTTATTTCTTATCCAAGGGCTATCCATGGTCAAAGCAATCATGGCTGGTATTTGGCATAACAAATAACACCTTCTGTCATTTTGTATTTTGAATTTTTTTGATAGCTCCCTGACTAGCTACCAGTGCATACTTTAAGAATCATTCATTTGTAGAACGAAGTTTACTTTGCCCTTCTATGATTTTTATCATCTGCAAAAATTATAAATGATTCCTTCATTGCTTTCCTTATTAAGCTCCTTCTTACTTTATCAGTGTAATTAGAGATTGAAAGATGTCAAATTGTTCTATAGTTGTATTTCGAGTGGGGGATTAGAAGGGAAGACAGGGTCATTATAGGCCACTGTCACAAAAATTAAATTGAACAAAGTTCTGAGGAAAAGAACCAAAAACAATAACATGAACATTTATCATCTTTATGAAATTGAAAAGGAAAGGCGGTCTCAGAAAACAATCCAATTAAACTGCAAGACACTAGATAAGCTCTTTAGAGGCTGACAGTTATTGTAATTCTTGGTTCAATTTTAGTTAGGAGTAAGTGGTGAACCTGTTGGTTGTGTCACATAAAATACAAATTGGGCAGAGTATGATTCTGATTCTTTTCTAGGATAGATTTCAAGTCATAGCAAAACTTATCAAGACATACAATATAAAATTGGTTTTAAAATTTTGTTCTCTTGGAGGGTACATTTGTTTCAACCATTTAGCTGATCTCCATCAGAATGGGATAACTTGAGTCAACAAGTATGAAGAATGAATGGGGAAAGCAATCATACAGTGATAAAGAGACATGGCATGATTTTTTATTTTTTGCAAAAAAGGTTAACGTTTCCTTTTCTTTCTAGAGAAAAATGAAGTGGGGAGGATATGATTAGTTTTCCATTAGTCCACTTGCAGGATTTTATTTAATTCTTATATAATCTGTCTCTTTATACTGACTAGTTCCCAATAAAAAAATTTTCCTACATTTTCCAAGAATCTTATGATGCATACATTTATATATATTATGTATATATTTAAGGGCAGATATTTAACAGATGTGAAACATAACCAGTAAGCACAGGAATCTTTCTACCAGTCTCCACTTCCTCTTGGATTTCATAAGTTGCTTCTACTATGCTGCACAGGAGAAGCTGGCAGTCATCAGTCTTATCTCAAATCAGCTTCAGAAGTTAGGAGTTTCATGCAGAATCTGAGACAATACAAATCACTGAACCCGAAAATGTGAACAGAGAAGAATATTCATAGATTTTAACACATGAAAATACCCTTCCTTCTTTCCCTTCCTTCCTTCCTTCCTTCCTTCCTTCCTTCCTTCTTCCTTCCTTCCTTCCTTCCTTCCTTCCTTCCTTCCTTTCTCCCTTCTATTTATCCCTCCTTCCCTTGCTCCCAACCCCTTTCCCTCCCTATCTTCCTTCTTCCCTTCCTGTCTTTTTTTCAGTGTTCCAAATGGAAGTGAAATTTTCACAGAGGATTAATCTTTCCTGCTATAGAGGACAGGAAAACAATTTGTCTGTGTGACACTTATTCAATATTTGTTATCTATCATGTGTCCAACATTATGGATGTTTTTTACATTTTGTAAACAAATAGGGAGCCATATCAGGATATACGTATGTACATATACATAGGTGTGCTGCTTATGTATGCATATCTACCTATAGAAGACTGTAGAATTTAAAATGTCTATCCAGATACTCACTTATAGATGAATGCATATATAATGGTCTAAGGCAAAAAATGGTATAATACACAATGGAATATTAAGCTTTAAAAAGAATGGGGGCCGGGAGTTTGGCCTAGTGGTTAAAGTGCTTGCCTAGCATGCATGAAGACCCGGGTTCGATTCCTTGGTACCACATATAGAAAAAAAGCCAGAATTGGTGCTGAGGCTCAAGTGGTAGAGCTCTAGCCTTGAGAAAGTCCAAGGACAGTGCTCAGGCCCTGCGCTCAAGCCCAGGACTGGCAAAAAAAAAGAATGAAAACTTTTTTTCATAACTTTATTTATTTTCTCATATATTTTTTATTGTAATTAATAGAAGGGTAACATTATATTCACCAGATAGAAGGTGCATTACTTTGCATACATTGATACCCTTTCTCATGTCTTGGTCCCCATTTCCCTCCCCCCACTCCCACCTCTCATCTTGTTTTCCCCCCTTCCCTGTCCAATTTCAAATAACCAAATACCCATTTATCCAATATATCAGGTAACAAAGCGAAATACTGTAACAATATGAGATAACCAAGGGACAGCAAAAGAGATGAGAGATAACATAGTACATTAAGGACAACAATCACTCATTATATGGCTTTTGTTTTTATATCCTAGAGGTCCTTTCATTTAGTGTCACACTGTATGGCCTTATGTATCTAGGTTTTGCTCTAATGTAAATCTCTGCTAGGAGAGCCCAAGGTTTCTACTGATTATGAAAAATGAGGGAAACCATTGAGCCTATGTTCCATTGAGTCTGGCTTACTTCATTTAATATGATTTTTTCTAAGACTTTCCATTTCCTTACAAATGCCATTCTTTCTGACAGCAGCATAGAATTCCATTGTGTATAAATACCACATCTTGTTGATCTACTCATCAACATCTGGGTTGGTTCCATATCTTTGCTATGGGAAATAGTGCTGCAATGAACATCATTGTGCTAGTGGATTTAGTATGCCCTTGTTTCTGGACGATTGGGTAAATGCCAAGTAGTGGAATTGCTGGGTCATAAGGGAGTTCTATGTTTAGTATTTTGAGGCACTGTCATACTGCTTTCCATAGTGGTTGAATGAGTTTGCACTCCCACCAGCAGTGTAGTAGTGACTCCTCCTGGCCACATCCCCTCCAGCATCTGCTGTTATTAGATTTTTTGATCCTGGCCATTCTAACTGCAGTGAGGTGGAATCTTAGAGTTGTTTTGATTTGCATTTCTTTTATGACCAGAGATGATGAGTATTTCTTCATGTGTCTATAGGCCATTTTTGTTTCTTCTTCAGAGAAGACTCTCTTTAAGTCTTTGGCCCATCTTTTTTTTTTAGTTCCCACTTAGTTTTATATTTTTTATTTTTCTTTATTAATGTTGATTTTTACATCATATTTTAAATGACAGGTTTAACAAATGAGTCTTCAAGAAGGGAATCTATATTTACAATCACTAGGACTTAGAATTTAGAACTTAATCAAAATTAGGCTAAGGGTTTGTATGTCATAGAAACATATTAATTTTAGAAAATAAAACATTATGTCTATAGAGTCATAGGTTTTTATATCTCAATAGTTAGGTTTATATTTCCATTACCATGTCCATAGAATTGGGTATGCAGATATTGAGTCCTCGCTCTTGTATTCTTTGGATTTAATAGCCACATATTAAGGATATCAAGCACCTTTTGTTCCTTAGGTCTTGACTTGTCTCACTCAACATGATTCGCTCTAGATTCATCCACTTCCCTGCAAATGCCATTATTTTATCTTGTCTGTTGGCTATGTAGAATTCCATTGTGTATATATACCACACTTTCTGTATCCATTCATCTGCAGTAGGGCATCTGGATTGTTTCCATCGCCTGGCTATTGTGAATAGTGCAGAGATGAATATAGCTGAGCAGGTGTCCTTATTATATCTTGGGTTATGATGTTCAGGGTAGATGCCCAGAAGTGGTATGGCGGGATCGTAGGGAAGGTCTGTTTTCAGTTATTTAAGAAACTTCACACTGCTTTCCAGAGTGGCTGAACTAGTTTACAGTCCCACCAGCAGTGTAGTAGGGTTCCTTTTTTTCCACAACTCCGCCAGCAACTGTCATTGTCTGAGTTCAAAATCTTGGCTATTCCTGTTGGGGTAAGGTGGTATCGTAGGGTTGTCTTTATTTGCATTTCCCTTATGACCATAGATGATGAACATTTTCTCATATGTTTTTCTGCCATTTTAATTTCTTCTTATAAGTCTCTCTTTAGTTTCCTTGCCCATTTAGTGAATTGTTTATTGGGTTTGGGGGGATTAATTTCTTGAGTTCCCTGTAGATACTGGATATTAAACATTTGTCAGATGTATTACTGGTGAATATCTTTTCCC
The DNA here is from genome assembly GCF_031878675.1 of Megascapheus bottae. Classification (NCBI taxonomy): domain Eukaryota; kingdom Metazoa; phylum Chordata; class Mammalia; order Rodentia; family Geomyidae; genus Megascapheus; species Megascapheus bottae. The sequence goes on along the minus strand of NC_143522.1, from coordinate 38,492,675 downwards.
AGTTGGTTGGCTGTCTCTCTACTTTTGCGACTGATCTTCTGGTCTGTTTTTGTGCCAATACCAAGCAGTTTTTGTTATTATGGCTCTCTAGTAGAGTTTGAAGTCTGGTATTGTAATACCTCCAGCATTGCTCTTTTTGCCTAGAATTGTTTTGGCTATTCTAGGTCTTTTCTTGTTGAATATGAATCTTTGGATTATATCTTCTATCTCAGTAAATAATGTCTTTGGGATTTTGATGGGGATTGCATTGAATTTGTATAGCAATTTTGGCAGTATAGCCATTTTCACTATGTTGGTTCTCCCTAGCCATGAGCATGGGATGTCTTTCCATTTCCTAGTATCCTCTTTAATTTCTTTCATTAGGCTTTTACAGTTTTCATTGAATAATTCCTTTACATCTTTGGTTAAGTATATTCCTAAGTATTTTATTCTCTTGGGGGCTATTGCGAATGGGATCATTTTCTTGATTTGGACTCTGTTTGTGTATTGTTGGTGTACAAGAAGGCTACTGACTTCTGAAGGTTAATTTTGTATTCTGCCACTTTGCTAAAGTAGTTCATTAATTCTAGAAGTTTGAGAGTGAAGTTTGTTGGATCACTCAAGTAGAGGATCATGTCTTCTGAGAATAGGGATAGTTTAGTTTCTTCTTTCCTTATGTGGATCCCTTTGATGTCCTTTTCTTGCCTTATTGCTCTGGCTAAGGGTTCCAGCACTATATTGAAGAGAAGTAGAGAGAGTGGGCATTCCTGTCTAGTACTTGATTTTAAGGTAAATGGTTCCAGTCTTTCACCATTTAGTATAATACTGGCTGTAGGCTTTTCATATATGGCTGTGCTCCATGTCTGGGTTCAGTTGCTTGCTGGTCTGGTCTGAGCTGTTTCCTGCGTCTGGCTTCTGCGGCTTGCTGGCCTGGTCTATGCTGGTTTCTGTGGGTCGGGGCTGCCTGGCCCGGTGCCCTCTGCTGCGGCTTTTCCTGGCTTGGAGCCGGTGCTGAGGGGTGGAGGAGGGGTCCTTGCGTTTGGAATTCTTTGAGAAAGTTGGATGTAAGCTTTATCTGGATTTCTTTTCTGGTTGGAGACCTTCTCTGTTGCTTCTTGAGTTTGTTGTTGTGGATTTCTTAAGGTAGTTGGCTCGTGGGATTCCCTGGTTCTCTCTTTCTGTGGGAGAGAGCTAGGCAGCATCACTATTGTTTTGGTGCCATCTTCTGCCCTCCTTTGGCCCATCTTTTAATGGGATGGTTGTTACTTTGGAGATTAGTTTTGGAGTGATTCAATTTTTTGAGCTGTTGATATATTTTAGATATGAGGCAAAAACAATGAAATCTTACTTGCTGCAGAATGGATGGACAATTATGCTAAGTCATATAAGCCAGACTCAGAGTTGCTGCATGTTTTCCTTGTATGCAGAAACTGGAAAAGGTTTATCTAGCTGTGGAGCAGTGATTACAGGGCGTCTAGGAAAAGGACATAGAAATTGGAAAACATCTACTGAAACATAGAGAGAAAGAATACATTCTGGTATTCGGTAGCTTTATGTGGTGCCTTGGGTTCACAATAACCTGAAGAGAGAGAAGCTCTGAATATTACAAAACAGTAAGGAGGGAGCTACTAAGCACCTCAATTGAATCAGGGCATGCTGGCTACATGTTGAATCACCATACCCTATATTAACCTGTGCAACTGATGCATGCTTATTAAAAGCTTCAAGACATGGATATCTAATTTCAAAGTAAAACTCAGATAAAAATAAAGCAAGTAGGCAGGGAAGGCTGAGGAGATGGAAGTTCTTGGCTGTGTTTCCAGAGAGAAGGGACTTTTGAAAGATGACTTAGGCTCTGGATTTTGTCTTGTGGATGAGTTCAAGGGAAGAGACATTGTTCTGGAAGAATTGGGGAGCTGAATAAAGGCAATCTAGGGATGTACTGCTTGTGATTCACCCCAAAGAGGTGTCTGGACTATAGAGGAGAGGTGGTATGAGCAGGAAAGCAGTACTCCAAGACCTGAATTTCTATCTTTACATCATCTTCCACCTTTAGATGTAGAGGAAGTTAGAATTGAAGTACAGGGCAAAGACCAACTCACAGTCAGATCCTGTGTGGATGGGACTGTGTGTACAAGAACCAGGAACATCCCAAGGTCCTTTTTCTGCTGTACCAAAATTATGCTGACATAGTAAAAAGAAGCATTTTTTTTCTCTCCCACGTAAGTTGGTTGACTGAGAGTCTTATTAGTTATATTTAGATGACTGTTTTCTTTTTTTTTGCCAGTCACGGGGTCTGAGCACTATCCTTGGGTTTTTCTCAAGACTAGAGCTCTACCACTTGAGTCACAGCACCACTTCCAGCTTTTTCTATGTATGTGGTACCAAGGAATCAAACCCGGCTCTTCATGCATGTTAGGCAAGCATTCTACCACTCGGCCAAACTCCCGGCCCCTTTAGATGACTTTTCCAAGCTGTAGTCATCTAAGTCTACCCACAGTAGTCTCACCTCTCCAAATGGTAGACACATATTTTTATTTGCCCGTTTTGACCTGATGTTTGTTTGAATCATCTTGTACTCTGGAGTTTTCCATGGATTTGACCTTTTATAGCAATATTTCAGCAGTGTAGGAAAAATTCACTGTGGTAAAGTTAATTTTATAGATGATCTTTATGATATCCTTTGCATGTTAAAGTGTTACCTGTATTTAAGGATACCTAAATTTACAGCTTAATTTTTTTTTTATTGTCGGGGTAATGTATGGAAGGGTTACAGTTACATTTGCCAGGTAGTATTACTTTTCACACATTGATACCCCTTTTATGGCTTAACTTTTAAGAAATTACTCTCTCCTTTGAAAAGAATGTGGATAAATGATGTACAACTTATGATATTTTTCTTTTCTAATTCCAAGAGGCCAAGGTATTTTTTTTATTGACAGCTTCGAGATGCTTAAATGATCATGATTTTTCTATCTCCCCAAGAAGAATTGTTGGGAAGAGGTTGTTTTCATTATTTTACTTGAAATGATTATAGGTTTTGATTCACTGGATTCTCGTGTTTAAAAACCTGTTTGTGAGTTGGGTGCCAGTGGCTCATACCTGTAATCCTAGCTACTTAAGTGGCTGAGATCTGAAGATTATGGTTTGAAGCCAGCCAAGGCAGGAAAGTTCATGAGATTCTTACCTCCGATTAACCACTCAAAAATCAGAAGTAGTGCTGTGGCTCAAGTGCTAGAGACCTACCCTTTAGCACAGAGAGGCTCACAGGCATCACCTCAGCCTTGAATTCAACCCCACAACCAACAAAAACAAAACAAAAGAAAATAAAAAATAACCAGTTAGTGAAATAAGGCTGATATTTTGCTGACCTGCTGTGAAAATTTTCTCCCCTGGCTTTCTTTATCTAGCAGTGCTAAAATGTTTCAGCTTGTCTGAAAGTGATGAAGCTGAGTAGACTTCTCTTCCTTTATTCTAGCAACCAGTGTGTCAACTCAAGAATAAAATATTTGGATAGGCAGAGATATTCAAATCAGAGAAGGGGGAACTAATTTTTTAAAGCTATTTTATCATTATTATAAAGGAGATATATAGGTTACTGTTACATAATGAGTACATTATGTACTCATTACATCAGGCAATGAGTACATTTTTTTAGAACAATGTCACCTCTTCCCTTGCTCTCTCCCAGTTTTTCCCTCTCACACCCTACCCACAAGTCACATAATTCATTTATAATGTAGTGTTCAGTGAATACCATTACTACATTTGTTTACCCTTTGTCCTTCCATTTCTATACCATCTTACACTCCCAAAAGCTTATTAAATGAACAAATAGAACAAAAAGAAAAGTAAAACAGCAGAAAATTAAAACAACCAACCAGAAACAAAACACCCCAAACCATTTGTTTCAATTTTCTGGAGTTCATTTTGATAAATATTATTTGTATGGTCAGATGCATTGTTTCTTTCTGTTCCTCTGAGAAATATTTTTCTAACAAGAGAGATTCTATTAGTCTTAAGCCCAGCTGATGTGTTTCCTAGGTTCTACAGCTACATGTATCACTCCAACGTTGGTATTTTCACAGATTTCTTCTCAGACTCTATGGTGAGAACAATTGCTAACAAATCCCTCTCCATCAAAGAGAGCTTCATCTAGCTCCAAAGAATCCAACCTGAGCTGGGGCCATCACCTGGGAAGCAGGATGCAGCTGTGTTCAGTTTCCTCCAGCTGCTTAGCCTCTGTCCCATTGAATAGAACCCCAGTGTTTCTCAGCTGAAGTAACTTACCCATTATTTCTCCATGGAAAGCCAGAGCCCTGATACTGGAGAAATGTTCTTTCTTCTACAATGAGACTTATTTGTCTCCAAGGAGAGCTAATGTTTGACATGGGGAAAAGTGCTTATTTAATTGGTCTTCTAGCAAGGGAATCAGCAGGCTTGCCACTAGCACAGGAGGGAAGCTGGAAGTACAATTGGTGGTGGTGGGGAGAGACACACGTTCACTCAAATTAATGAACTGTAGTAAGGTGGAGTGATATCACTATTTGTCACTTTATCTGAAGGCGCAATTGGGAATGGGGTCTTTTTTTATTGTGATATGGAATTGAGAGGGTTGCAGTGGAAAAATAGGTAGGTTCCAGGAGCAGAGCCAATATGAATGTAAAGGATTAGGGATTTATTATAGGACAAGGAACTTACAGAATTTACTAACTGGTAAAGATCTGGAAGGGAAGTTGCAGGATGAGCAAAGAATGAGAAATTTCCATCATCTTTTCCATACTAGCTGTTCCAATAGCCCATCTGAGAAGCCAAGTGTATCAACAACCAACTTTGGGAATTCACTGGAAGGTCTCTGGCAAGTTGTTGTCTGTATTTGGTCACTAAATCTGGTGAGTCTACTGCCTTTAGTCTGCTGACCAGTAATGTCAGCATTTAGGAAGAAGCACTGGATATTAAGAATGAAGTGGAACCTGAAAGTGTGGAATATGTGCCCATCACATCTCTTCCAAATCTCCCTCTGCCACCTCTACCTCATACAGGGTAGGTTAGCCTGGAAAGTGTGTAGTGCAAGACTATGAACCTGAGGACGGTGAGTCTGATAAGAAGTAGGGGGTGCTGGGTGCTAGTGGTTCCTGCCTTAACTACCAACTCAGGAGACTGAGATCTGTGATCTGAGGATCACCATTCAAGGCCAGTACTGGCAGAAAAGTCTGTAAGACCCTTTGCCCAACTTACCACCAAAATGCCAGAAGTGGACTTGTGGCTCAAGTGCCCAGCCTTGAACAGTGTCCAGGTCATAGTTCAAGCCTTAGCACTTGTGGTGTGTGTGTGTGTGTGTGTGTGTGTGTGTGTGTGTGTGTGTGTGCACTCACAAGACAAAGCTTAGTTATTTTCAATGTTCAGGATGACAGGATGAAGGCTAAAGTCTTGGGATACTTAAATGCCACATGGAAATTGGTTTGATTAGCCAGAATGTTAACTTTGTCAATCCGTATTTCTCAACTTTTTTTCATTAAGAAATTTATACCACATCAACATAGTGTATATTAATCTTCTGAAGGCCAAAGGAATAAATGGCAAGGAAAAGGGCTATATTTTAGTTATGATTTTGGCAGTAGCATAAAAATCTAATTAAGCATAACTGAAACATAGAGATTTGTTTTTGTACATGATAAGATATCTGGATGAAATGTCTGGATAAAGTCTCTCCAGGCCTGGAATAGGGGCTGAACAAAGTACTATTCAATATTAGGTTTTATTTCCTCTTTATTATTTGAAATTTGCAGTGTGTTGATCTTTTATATTTGTGCATATTGCCTTGTGGTCTCAAAATGTCTGCTCCAAACTTTAGGCATTATATTTTTTTGACCAGTCAGCTTCCCTCCTGTAGTTGTGGTTTTCTGGTGGTTAATTAGAGATGAGTCTCATGGATTTTAGGTCCTGGGCTGGCTTTGAACCATGATTCTCAGATCTGAGCCTCTTGAGTAGCTATTATTATAGGCATGAGCCACAGGCACCAGGCTCAAATAGTGTATATGTATATATATATATATATTTAAATATAAAAGTAGTATATATTTAAAAAAAACTAAATTAAAGCCCAACAAAATAAGCACCAAAATGAGCATGGGTAATTGAAAGAGAGGGTGTGTGATTGAGGAGAGAGGGGTAAATGAATGAAGGAGGAAGTAGGGAAAATGCAGCCAAGAATTTGTCATATATACCCTGGAGTGGTGGTGTGGCTCAAGTGGCAGAATGCCAGTCTGATTGCAAAGATCAAGGACAATGCACAAGCCCTGAGTTCAAGTACCATGACTGACAAAAGAAAAAAATACAGAAGAATTCATAGCATAGTCCACATAATTAAGAAAAGTAAGGGAAGGCGGTGGGTCTAAGCGGGGTGAGGCTACTGAAGAAGATGTCACTGATTAAGAAGCAATGTATACATAAAATGCTTTGTTAAATGGCACTTCCTTTGTACACTTAAAGACAAAAACAGAGTGAAAGCTCCCTAATTTATGGAGGAAAAAGAGGCCTGGGAAATAACACATGTAGCCAAATAGACAGCCAATAACATAGGCATGACCACAAACTGATCCAACTGGTCATGGATGGAAGGAAGCAGGGGAATATGGCTTCATTATCTTCTCCTAACACAAGAGGGGATGTCCTGGCGGCCCCGTGGGAAGGTACCATGGGAAAGGATGGGAAGGAACTCTGGCAGCCCAAGTACAGTATCTGCTCCACACACTCGTCCATAGCTCCTAATTACCACCTTGGTCACAGAAGAAAATTGGCATTCACTGCTAGAGTGGATTGTGAAACTGGCTTATGTTAGATCGTAACAGAAGGGGTTAGAGAACTGCAACTCCAGACATCCTAGAGGAAATGCACCTGCTATAGAAAAAAATAGGACCGCATTTTCTGAATGTGCTGACAATGAACAAATGATATCTTCCAAAATGGAATGGGGTGGGTGGCAGCAGGGTTATAGTCTGAGCTGTGTCTCTGTGGTAAAACTCAGTAAGTGCATTCTAATTCTTTGTATGATGTCTGACCTCTGCAAGAGGAAGGAAGCCCCTTTAGGGATTTTTTTTCTTTTTACCAATCCTGGGCCTTCAACTCAGGGCCTGAGCACTGTCCTTGGACTTTTTCAAGGCTGGAGCTCTATCACTTGAGCCACAGTACCATTTCTGTTTTTTTTCTATGTATGTGGTACTGAGGAATCAATCTTGGTTCTTGGTGCATGCTAGGCAAGTACTCTACCATCAGGCCACACTCCCGGCCCCTATGGTAGGGTTCTTGTCTTATACCTCTGTCCCCCATGTCCGACATAGATGCTGCCCACTCAGAATGTATACTGATTGTTGCAAGAATGACTTTTGCCTGTTGTATGGTTAGTGAAGATCTTCTCCCACTCTGTAGGCTTTCTAGTTAACTTGCTAGCTATGTCCTTTGCCATACAGAAGCTCTGCAGTTTAATGCAGTCCCACTTATCCAGCCTTTCTCTGATTTGTTGTGTTTCTTGGTCCTTATTGAGAAAGTTTAGACCTGTGCCAAGGAGGCCTAGTGTGTCTCCTATTCCATCTTGTAAAGTTTTCAGTGTGTCAGCTTTTACCTCCAGGTCTTTGATCCATTTGAAGTTAATTCTAGTGCAGGGTGACAAAGAAGGATCCAACTTTAGTTTTCTGCAGTTGCTTAACCAGTTCTGCCAGCACCACTTATTGAAGAGGCTATCTTTCTTCCATTCTATTTTTTTGGCTCCCTTGTCAAAGATTAGGTGGCCATAGGTCTGTGGTTTAATATCTGGGTCCTCAGTTCCATTCCATTGGTCTTCCAGCCTGTTTTTGTGCCAGTACCAAGCTGTTTTGGTTACTATGGCTCTATAATAGAGTCTAAAGTTTGGAATTGAAATTCCTCCTGTGCTATTCTTTCTGCTAAGAAGTGTTTTTGCTATACGGGGTCTTTATTGTTCCATATGAAGTTTTGGATTGCTTCTTCTATTTCTTTAAAGGATGACATTGGGATATAGATGGGTATTGCGTTGAATTTGTAGATAGCCCATGGCAAGATTGCCATTTTCACGATGTTGACTCTTCCAATCCAGGAGCATGGGAGGTTTCAGTTTCCTCAGTTCTGCTTTAATTTCCCTTTTCAGGGTTTTAATGTTTTCATCAAAAAGCTCCTTTATACTCTTAGTTAATTCCTAGGTACTTTATTTTCTTTGAGGCCATTGCAAAAGGAGTTGCTTTCCTCATTCCTCTCACTGTTGGCATAGAGGAAGGCAGTTGATGTTTGAGGGTTAATTTTATACCCTGCTACCTTGCCAAAGTTTTGAATCAGCTCAAGGAGCTTGGGAGTAGAGTCTATAGGGTTCTTTAAGTACAAAATCATGTCATCTGCAAAGAGAGAAAGTTTCACTTCCTCTTTCCCTATTTGGATCCCCTTTATGTTGCTTCTTGCCTTATTTATCTGGCTAGGAATTCTAATACTATGTTAAAGAGGAATGGAAAGAATGAGTGGGAGAAGATCTTCATTAACCATACAACAGACAAAGGCCTCATGTCTAGAATATATCAACAACTCAAAAAATTGAATCACCCCAAAACTAATCTCCAAAGAAACAACCATCCCATTAAAAGATGGGCCAAAGACTTAGAGACTTCTCTGAAGAAGAAATAAGAATGGCCTATAGACACATGAAGAAATGCTCAACATCTCTTATCATAAAAGAAATGCAAATTAAAACAACTCTAAGATTCCACCTCACTCCAGTTAGAATGGCCAGGATCAAGAAAACTAATAACAACAGATGCTGGAGGGGATGTGGCCAGGAGGGATCACTACTACACTGTTGGTGAGAGTGTAAACCACTATGGAAAGCAGTATGGCAGTTCCTCAAAAGACTAAACATAGAACTCCCCTATGACCCAGCAATTCCACTACTTGGCATTTACTCAATGGTCCAGAAACAAGGACCTACTAAATCCACTAGCACAATGGTGTTCATTGCACCACTATTTACCATAGCAAAGATATGGAACCAACCCAGATGTCCCTCAGTTGATGAGTGGATCAACAGGATGTGGTATTTATACACAATGGAATTCTATGCTGCTGTCAGAAAGAATGACATCTCCCTATTTGTATGGAAATGGAAAGACTTAGAAAAAATCATATTAAGTGAAGTAAGCCAGACTCAAAAGAACATAGGCTCAATGGTCTCCCTCATTCGTCATAATCAGTAGAAACCTTGGGCTCTCCTAGCAGAGAATCACAATAGAACAAAATCTAGATACATAAGGCCATATAGTATGATGCTAAATGTAAGGACCTAAACAAAAGCCATATGATGAGTGATTGTTGTCCTTAACATACTATGGTATCTCTCATCTCTGTTACTATCCTTTGATTATCTAATATTGTTACAATATTTCACCTTGTTATCTGACATATTTTATATATGCTTAATTGGTTCTTTGAAATAGGAGAGGGTAGGGGGGAAATCAAGTTGTGTGTAGGGAGGAGGGGAGGGAAATGGGGACCATGACATGAGAAAGGGTATCAATATTTGTGAAGTAATGTACCTTTTATCTGATGAATATAATGTAACCCTTCTATTAATTACAATAAAAATATATGAGAAAAAAAGAATGACTTTTGCTAGGAAGTCCTTGGAAGTATGGCAAGGATACATATCTCAATCACTCTGGGGAAGAGTTAAAATTCCAATACATAATCCATACTTGAGACTTCCTGAACCAGAACCTCTGGGGATATAACCCACATATTGGTGCTTTTAAAAGCAATATTAAAAAAATTACAGGTGGTTACATGTACAGCCAAAGTTGACAGCACCATCAGTGCAAAAGAAGACTTTTGGTTCTTCTTGTTTTTAAAACACTCCCTTGGTGAAAAATATAAACAATACCAAGCAAATATCAGTGGTTTGTCAGGGCTTAAGGATTTTTTTTTCTGCATGAGATTCTTGAGGGCATGTTTCTTACTGGAATTTGAGTATCTGTTATAAATTACCACCACTGAAAGAGTCCCTTCAAACATAATCAATAATGATAACCAGTCTTATGCTAACCTATTACAAAATCTCCATAAGGGAAAGACTTGTGTTAATGTATCAAAAGGAAAAAAAAGCCCTCCACAACAGAAAGTAGGCAGAAGTAAAATAGCATTATATATATATATATATATATATAGCATTCTTAATGATAACAGATAAATTAGTGATCCCATTTTGCCCTTGTCCAAGAAAAACATAACCATATCTGAGTTTCTTGGGGAAGCCTTTAGTCTTTCTTTCCTACTAAAAATACATCACATAGATACCACTTCCTTCAAGTTCTTGTTCTCATAGGCACTTTTCAATTTCAAGGCAATTCTAATTTCTATATTGTTGGTGTATAGAGTAGGCAGTTCTAAAGATGAGTCTTTCTGGTGTACTAAACTGCGATCACATTCATTTGTACCATCACGTTATGTATGGAATCTGTCCCTAACTATAACTGGATTCACACTAAGTCATTTTGCTTTGTGCATAATTGGTGTACAATTAATATTTGCTGAGAGGCTACTGGACAAAGTAGAGTCAGACAGAGATGCCTTTAGGAACTAGTTCAATCACTTGTTAGCTATATTATTTAGGACCAAACAATTAATCTTTTATGATCCTTTTGTTTTTATTTATAACATATGGATGAAAGTGTGTGTCTTTTGTGATTACAAAGTTCCTATCAGTTTTAAACATGCTCTTTCAAGAAACCAAACCAAAGCAATCAAAATAAAACATAATAAAACCACAAAATCATTCCCTTGTCTTAGCTCATAGCACAAAATGCCATAGAGCAAATGGCTGATATATTTATGTGTAATAGTTGCAGGGGTTGGGAATTCCGAGATCAAGGTACCTGTAGGCTTGGTTCTTGGTGATGTTTCTTTCTCTGGCTTCCCAATACCTTCTCATATTCTGACATGATAGGGAGAAGCTGTGCTGTCTCCTACTCCTCTTCTTCTTCCTCTTCCTCTTCCTCTTCCACTTCCACTTCCACTTCCACTTCCACTTCCACTTCCTCTTCCTCTTCCTCTTCCTCTTCCTCTTCTTCTTCTTCTTCTTCTTCTTCTTCTTCTTCTTCTTCTTCTTCTTCTTCTTCTTGGGGCAACCCATGTGCTCATGATAACTTTAACCCCAGTATCTCATGGAAATGTAATCAATCACATGATTAAATCTTATCAATATATAATTATATGTACATAATTATGCATATCATTATTTGATCATTGATAATTGATTTAAAATTGGTAAATTATATATATTATATGTCTCTATTAATGGAACTCATCACACCCACAAAATCTCTAAATGGGAGTGTTGAGAAGGAATGAAATTTGGAAGGAGATGTGGGAGGATGAGTTTGTTTAAAGCACATTGTATGCACATTGTAAATATTAACGTGTGCGAATAAAAAGTTTTCAAAATGTCTGTAGTCTTGGGTCAATGAGTTGGCTTACTACTTTAGGAAAAATGAGTTACATCCTAGACAGATTTGTACTATGTTGATCATACATATCTCATCCTCTGGTTGCTTGAAACATCAACCTTCCTTTTTCCTTTTAAAATGATTTGTTTACCTCGAAAACTGCTAAAGTGAGAACTGTAAGAGAAATAGTTTTCTTGTTTTTATTAACATAGATTAACTGCAAAAGGTTTCATTGTGACATCTTTACACACATACTAAATGTACTTTGATCACATTTATTCCTGTCACTCTGACACCTAATCTCCTATTTTTAATGACTTTACAATTTTATAATTATTTTTCTTTAATGATTTTACAATAGGTTTATTATTCTATTTCTACACATGCATATAATGTACTTTTATTATATTCAACTGTCTATAACTCCCTCTCTTTATCTTCTACCTGTTATTGGTCACTCCCAACAATCTTAAGAGAAATATGAAATTATGTTCCCTTATATGAAAGGGTATCAATGTATGTGAATTAATGCACCTTCTATCTGGCAAATATCATGTAACCCTTTTACTAATTACAATAAAAAAAGAAATTATGTTCCCTTTCCATTTAAGTCAAATAAAAAGTTATACATAAACTATATATAATACACTAGGAATGAAATATGTTACTCGACATTGAATATTATATGTTAATTTCTGAGCATGATATGATCAATTTTATAATGAAAATTAGACAATTTAAATGATGGTAAGTAAAATATGATCAATGAAGGATATATATTTGTTTTCTGTAAGAAAAATTTGAAAATTGATATTTCAAGCAAGATTTGCACACATGATCATAATCTAAGCTTTAAGGAATTTTTTTTTTGTCAGTTGTGGGGCTTGAACTCTGGGCGTGTTCATTGTTCCTGAGTTCTTCCATTCAAAGCTATAGCCCTACTCCTTGAGCCACAATGCCACTTTTGGTTTTCTGGTGGTTAATTGGAGATGAGTCCCACCCACTTTAGTGCCCAGGCTGGCTTTAAACCATGATCCTCAGATCTCAGCTTCTTGAGTAGCTAGAATTACAGGTGCCAGCCACCATGCCAGGCAAGGATGTTTCTTTAAAAAACTTTATTTTTAATAGTCAAGTGGCTGCATGGGTGATTATATTTTAACATATACATTTATGTGTACAGTGCATTTTAAACAGTGTTGCTCTTTCCTTCTACATACTTCTTTCCCTTGAGTAACATCTAGTTTCTCACTTCCTTTTTCTTATATGCACATTAAATATTATGTCTGTATTCATCCCCCAAAAGGCAGTTTTCCATACAAAAAATCCATCATTACTGATTATTCAAAGTGTGCTAGTACAATCTTGCCTTGTATGGTGGTTTCCTAGCTAATAATTTGCATGGAAAACTGGAAATTTAAATGAACATCAGGACCTCAAAAGTAAGTGCCTAAAAGAAGAGGAATTCGATCATGAGAACACAATTGAGTGTGATCCCCGAGTCAGTTCAACCACCTGTTTATCATCACCATTGTTAGTAACATCTACAATCTTCAATGAGTTTATTACCTATTACTTTCTGCGAAACACTGCCAATCATAATCCATCATTTATTCAATGGTGTTATCTGATCAGGTAATAACAATGATAGTCACAATACTGCTACTAGAAAAAGGATAGTAATTATTAAAAATGGAATAAAACTTGAAGAATATATGTTATGTGTTGATATTATGTGAACTGTACACCTACAATATTAGCATACTTCTTATAGTCTTAGGGTGTTCAGTTTATTTGCCAATGAAAGTGTACGCTTCATCCTCCTGACCACTAGATGTCAGAGTTGTTTCACTACAAACAGATATTGTGGAAGAGCCCGAAAGGATTTTATGAACTACTCATCAATGCTCTTTAACCTTGCTGGCTCCCAAGGATCAGAAAACAAAATTTCTTTTTAGTACCACAGAATTGAGCAAGACCTTACCCCTGTACAGTATATTCAAAAACAATTAGGCCAATGAAGAAGGAAGGACAACAAGTTTAAAAGAGCCAAAGGCAATAGTAACCAACACCAGATAATGAATATAAGGCAGTAAGCATTTTACACAGACTCTTTTATTTAGTGTTTGCCTAGAAATCTGCAGGAATTAGTTCATTTATACTCACATTTCCCATGAGAAGAAATCAAGGCAGCTAGGTTAAATAATTTTCTTAGACCTACAAAGTCAGAAAGCACAATGGAAAAATTGATTTAAATGCAAGGCTAAAATTAACTTTGCCCTTAACCATACTTTCATTAACCACAATGGGGAAGAATCTTTGCTTAAAATGGTGTGAAATATCTTAAAAGAGACTTATTGAAAAATTACCATAAGTATAAGTCTATTTGTAACATAGCATACATTTTTTTCTAAAATCTGAAATTGTTATTTTTGAATATTTCATAAGACAACTTTTCACCCTTCCTTTGAATGGCCTCATTTACAAAAGAATTATTATTATTATTATTATTAAATTTTATTGTTGGGGTGACGTATAGAGGGGTTACAGTTACATTCATCAGGTAGTAGGTATATTACTTCTTGAACATTGATACCCCTTCCCATGTTTTTCTCCTACTTTACCTCCCCCCACTCCTTCCCACTGCTCTTATTTTTCCCTTCCTATTTCAAATAAATAACATATATACAATATACCAGGTACCAAAGTCAAATACAGTAACAACATGAGATAAAACAGAAGGGGAAATAAAAGAGAAAAATAACTTATATTGAGACCAACAATCACAAAGATAAACTCCTTGTTTTCATATCCTTCAGTTCATTTCCCTTTGCCTTATCCTATATAGCTATGTATAAATAGCTTTTGAGCTATTGTGATCCACTGCCTGGAGAATCCCAGATATATATTAATTGTTTCAAATAAGGGAAACCATTGAGCCTATGTTCCTTTAGGTCTGGCTTACTTCATTTAATATGATTTTTTCAAGTCTTTCCATTTGCTTACAAATGGGGCGATGTCATTCTTTATGATGGCACATAGAATTGCATTGTGTGTAAGTACCACATCTTTTTGATCCACTCATCTACTGAGGGGCATTTGGGTTGGTTCTATATCTTTGCTATGGTAAATAGTGCTGCAATGAACATCATTGTGCTAGTGGCTTTAGTATGTCCTTGTTTCTGGACATTTGAGTAAATGCCCAGGAGTGGGATTGCTGGGTCATAAGGGAGCTCTATGTTTAGTTTTTTGAGGGGCTGGCACACTACTTTCCAGAGTGGTTGAGCAAGTTTACACTCCCACCAACAGTGTAGTAGTGATCTCTTCTGGCCACATCCCCACTAGCATCTGTTGTTATTAGATTTCTTGATCCTGGCCATTCAAACTGGAGTGAGGTGGAATCTCAAAGTTATTTTGATTTGCATTCTTTTATGGCCAGAGATGTTGAGCATTTCTTCATGTGTCTATTGGCCATTCTTATTTCCTCTTCAGAGCAGTCTCTCTTTAAGTCTTTAGCCCACCTTTTAATGGGATGGTTGTTTGTTTGGGGATTTGTTTTGGAGAGATTCAATTTTTTTAGCTGTAGATATATTTCAGATATGAGGCCCTTGTCTGTCGTATGGCTAGTGAAGATCTTTTCCCACTCTGTGGGCTTTCTACTTATCTTGCTGGCTATGTCCTTTTCCATGCAGACTATCTCTGCAGTTTAAATCAGTCCCAGTTTTCCAAACTTTCTTTGATTTTTTTGTGTTTCTTGGCTTTTATTAAGGAAGTTTTAACCTGTGATGAGACTAAGTATGTCTCCTTTTTCTTCCTGTAAAAATCTCAGCGTATCTGCTTTTACCTCAAGATCTTTGATCCATCTGGGGTTGATTCTAATGCAGGATGACAAATAAGGATCCACTTTTATTTTTCTACAGGTGTTAAACCAGTTCTGCCAGCACCAGTTGTTGAAGAGGCTTTCTGTCTTCCAGCCAGTATTTTTGGCTCCTTTATCAAAGATTAAGTGGCCATAGGTCTGTGGGTTGGTTTCTGGGTCTTCAGTTCTATTCCATTGACCCTTGGGCCTGTTCTTGTGCACGTTTCAAGCTGTTTTTATTGCTACAGCTTTGTATACACTTTGAAGTTTGGTACTGATATTCCTCCAGTGCTGTTCTTTCTGCTAAGGATTGTTTTCGCTATTCAGAGTCTTTTATTATTATATACGAATTTTTGGATTGCTTCCTCTATTTTGTTAAAGAATGATGTGATATTGATGGGTATTGCATTGAATTTGTAGATAGTCTTTGGTAATATTGACAGTTTCAGAATTTAATCCTTCCAATCCCGGAGTATGGGAGGTTATTCCACTTTGTTGGATCTGCTTGAATTTCCTTTATATATATTATTGTGTTAATAAAAGGGTTACATGATATTTGCCAAATAGAAGGTGCATTAATTCACATACATTGGTACCCTTTCACATGTCTTGGTACCCATTACCCCCCCCTTTAATTTCCTTTTTCAGGTTTTTAAAGTTTTCGCCATTGAGGTCCTTAACTTCTTGGTTAAGTAGTTTATTTTCTTACAAAGTGGTTATTATTATTATTTGACCAATTGCAGAAAACATGTGCTGATATTACAGACATTTACACAGACAATTGCTGCTGGTAGATTCTTGTACTGTAGGTAGTGATGATGGAGGGTTATTGGTGAGCTTTGGTGAAGCATTTCTCAGAAAAGTTCCTATGAATAGGGCTCTACCTGCATCTCAATTACTGGAAAAAATGTTCCAAATTAGTGTTTGCAGTAAGGGTTATTGAGCTTTGTGAGAGGCAACATATTTGAAAGCATTTGCTTTTCTTTTATTAAATCCGAGTTCATATTTAGTTCATATTTATTCTACTTTCTTGTTCACCATGGAAATAAGATGGTATATGAAAAAGTCTAGAATCAGTTGCTTCTTTTAAATCTTCTTTTCCTTCTTGATTGATAATTTTAGATTAAAAAAAGATAGTGTTGCATGGATTATTTTAGGAGTGTTAGTCATTACTAAAATCACATAATTCTAACTAGACACTGAATGCCCAATTAAACATCATACTACTAAACTTTCTTTTTAGGATTCTGCTTCTTTCCAAATATATTCATCTCCTTTAAAAGTGGCTTTCAAGTCTGCTCAAGAGAAAGCTTTTGCCATCAAATTATTTTATTGTGGAATTTCATCAATTAATATGTATATCAAAGTGATAAATTTTACAGAGCAGTTGTATCAAAAGCCAGGACTGTAGGTACACATGCTTTCATTGATTCCAGCTTGATCCTGAACTATGACTTCATGGGTAGAAGTCTTATGCTGACAACCTTTGATCTTTGGCTCTCAGCCTTACAAATATTATTGGTGACCGTTGTGCTAAATTGATTAGTCTCTCTCGACGACATTTAAGACTGATACTAAACTCTTACTGAGCTGAAAGTTTTAAATACTTCATTTCCAGGTGTATATGTGTGTGTATGTGTATTATTTGTGTGTGCGTAACTCTCATTCTATTCCACTTCTCCTTGGAGTGCTTGCAAGTGCAGAGCAAGGGCACTGGACTAACTTTCTTCTGAAAATGTTTGAAAGTTTGACTTGTTTAATTGTTGCTGCTTTTAGATGTTATTATTTTTTTCCCTTCTGATTGCAGGGATTGAGCTCAAGGCCTCATTGTCTTCGCTAGGCGTCTCTTCTGAGGATCCACACCTCTGGTCCTCTGCTATTTTGGTAAAAGGTCTTGCTATTTTCCTAGCCCGTCCTAGACTGAGATCCTCTTATTCTAGACTTCTGGCTGCAGCAAGAGTGACAGGTATATGACAATTAATTCTCCATTGAAATAGAGTCCTGTAAACTATTTTACAGAGGCTAGTCCACACCCCCATACCCAGGCACTGGTTGTGAAGGGGTCTTACAAACTATGACTTGCCTGGACTGACAAAAAATCCTCACAAAAGCAGCTTCCCAAGTACCTAGGATTACAGGCATGAACTACCACATCTGGCTTGTCAGTTTGTTTTAGGTTTACTATAGTTTTATTAGGAGTTATAAAAGATGATGTGAAAGCTGACTTGAAATCAAGACTCAGAAATTATACTGTAAAGAAAAATCTGAAGTGTGCTTAGTATTAGTGCTGGTTAAAATCACATCAAGTCATTGCGATTGCTCAGAATACAGTACTGCTCAAACTGATCCTCACTTCCATTTTCTCCATTAAAACACCCTCAAAAATGGGAGGTTTCACAAAGAAATGCATTCATGGCAGCCTATTTGGATGGAGAATGGCACCTTTATTGGCATGTTTTTATAGTGGTTTACACAGTTCAGAATTGAAGCTCTCTTTTCTACTTAGTTGTATTCATGCTTGGAAGCACAGCCAGCAAATGAAAAAACCACAGGGAAATAACTGAGATTATAGAGGCTTGCTTATGTCATTGAGAACAAGAGAGCATGTTATTAAGAACAAATCAATTTTTGCAATAATCTCCTCAACTTTAAGCTATTTTGATAGGTGTTGTAACGTGGAGAGATGCTTATCTAAATACCATTTTGAATTTTATTTTATGTTCTATGAAATAGAAAAATGGAGGCCAAGGAATTCCATTTGAAAGAATGTAAAATTAAGGAAAGTAAGGCAAGCCTAAAGTAACTACATTTTTTTTTTGCCAGTCCTGGGCTTGGGCTCAGGGCTTGAGCACTGTCCTTGGACTTTCTCAAGGCTAACACTCTACCACTTGAGCCTCAGCACCACTTCCAGCTTTTTGCTATGTATGTGGTACCGAGGAATTGAACCCGGGTCTTTGTGCATGCTAGGCAAGCAATCTACCACTAGGCCAAACTCCTGGCCCCAGTAACTACATTTTTAATCACAAAGGGAGGTGATTGATTATATTCTAAATTTTAAATTTCATTTACTTAAACAACCATAGACTTTGTTTTGCTTTTTATTTAAGTAGTGGTACCAAAGGGGTTTACTTCAAAATTCAACATGTTCATATGTGAGTACAATGCATCTTGGACAATTTCACCTGTTCATAATTCTTCCCATCTCTCTCATCCCCATCCCACCTTGATTTTCCAACTTCCATTTTTGTAAATACACATTGAACAGTAGGACTGTATTCATCTACTCTTCCTCTCTCCACTCGTCTATCTAGACTTTATTCTGATGAACTGTTTGCCTTAGGCTTCTTATTGAAATCTCATAACTGCAAATATGAGTACTAGAGCTGTCATCAGCAAACCCATCCTACAGATGGAAACTTGCTTATGTTGAAATATATCATATAAGTCCCTGGTAACACATGACTGTGGTCTGTTCTCTGGGGTGGAGGGGAGTACTGAGTCCAGTTTGCAACAGTAGTTTGACTGTACACCCAAGCTAGTGGCACTCTTGTCACCAGCCTTCCTAACAAGGTCCTTTCTTTTCAATTTATTCAACAAAATACTCCATTTAGGGAGCCAGGAGAGAAAAAAAATCTCCTTTAAAATGGATGGGGGAATTGCAGTTAAGGAAGTAAACTCAAAATGTGGTTATCAGCAGTATGGTGATTCCTCAAAAGACTAATCATAGAGCTCCTCTATGACCCAGCAATTCCACTACTTGACATTTAGCCAATCACTCAGAAACAAGGACATACTAAATCCACTAGCACTATGATGTTCATTGCAGTGCTATTTACCATAGCAAAGATATGGAACCAACCCAGATGACCTCAGTTGATGAGTGGATCAACAAGATGTGGTATTTATACACAATGGAATTCTATGCTGTTGTCAGAAAGAATGACATCGCCCCATTTGTAAGGAAATGGAAAAGACTTGGAAAAAATCATATTAAGTGAAGTAAGCCAGACTCAAAGGAACATAGGCTCAATGGTTTCCCTCATTTGTAATAATTGGTACAATCCTCCTAGCAGAGGATTACAGTAGTTCAAAACCTAGATACACAAGGCCATATAGGATGAGGCTAAATGAAAGGACCTTCAGGAAATGGAAACAAGAGCTATATAATGTGTGATTGTTGTTCTTAATGTACTACGTTATTCTCATTTCTTTTGCTGTCCCTTGGTTATTCTCATATTGTTACAGTACCTTACCTTGTTATCTGGTATATTGTATATAAGTTTATTTGAAAAGGAAAGGGAAGGGGGGAAAAGAAGAGGAGTGGTGGGATGGGGGGAAGGAAATGGGGACAAAAACATGAGATGGGGTATTAATGTACGTGAAGTAATGCACCATCTATCTGGCGAATATAACTATAACCCTTTTATTAATTACAATAAAAATGTGTTAATGTTTTGTGTTTGGTATGTTTTCTATCTCTTCCTGACCTTTAATATCCTTTGATGGCACAGCATATTTTCTTGGAAAAGGTATTGAAGCTGCATTTACAGGAGACATTTGATAACTCTGCCAATCATCCAGTCACAGCCTAGCAATCTGGCTACCCTCTTTCATCCATTCTTTATCTCCTACCTACCAATCAATGATCTTCTGCTATCATCTTTTCTGCCTCTAACCCATTAATGATTTTTTTCTACTCAGACATACACAGACATATCTTATTTACACACCTACTTTTAAATAATCGTGAGAGACGTCATGGAAACTTCTATGATTAAGTATCAGAAGGAATCCAGCAACCAGATTCATTTAAGGCAAATAATGGAGAGGAAGGTAGGAGACTGTTTAGAAGCTTTTCACTTGTAGCTTCAAAGGTGAGAGCAGAAAAATAATGGTATAAGCAAGCTGCAGAACAATCGTTAAAATTAGGAGCCACCAAACACTAGGATTTCATTCTTCTTTGATGAAAATAAAGTTTTTGAGACAAAATACGTCTCTTTACGTATTTAAAACGTTCCTTTGTTCTAGAATATACCTTTGGAGAGTCAGTAATTACCAGTGCTTTTGGTCTGTATCATTTTTTATTTTCCTTTAAATTAACAATATGTGGTAAATAAAACTGAAAGCACTTAGTTCTTCCTAGGATGAAAATTTGGCTTCGGGTGAAATAGATACTGCTGTGCTGACCCTGGGCTTTTAAAGCTGTGTTGTATAAGCTCTAAATGGTTTCTTAACATGCCATTCACATCTCAAATACCTTTGTCTACAAGGACTCCAGAATTACAATGTGGCCATCTAAGGCTTTCATGCACATGCTGAAAAATTAAAAATAAAAGGAGATCTTGGATAGCTCTACAGGGGAGAGCAAGAGACAGAGCTGGATAATTCCATTGGTCTTCCATAAACAAAATTGGGGTTAGTTCTTTTCCTGATACCCTAATACAGATTTGATTGCACATGCCAGTGAATGAACACGTACTTAAGCGTGAAGAATTTTTAAACAATATTCCTTTCTTGGCTGTATCCTTGTCCTCCGAGCTCTTACATCTTGCAGCCTCTGTCTTGTATTTTCCTTAGAATTGTAACAGCATAAAGGACATAACCTCCTTTTCATGAGAGATTACTGAGGGGTAGAGGTAAAGAGAAAAGGGGAAACCCAGGCAGGGATGGGCAACAAATTGACAGAGGATAGCAATTAGTGCAGCACAGCCATCCTGGAAAATGTTTTGCCTCTGGTCCCAGTGGGATCAATTTTACAGCTCTCATTTCTGGCCTCTGTGTGGGAGGGGGACAGGAAACAATGGGCCTGGATAGTTGCTTAGGACTGCATTTCAGGTCTTCTCTGGACGGTCCCAGTATTGTATGTAAAATGTAATACAGCTTTATTGAAATACTGCTGCAATATGTCCCAGTGGCTTAGCCTGCTGCAAAGGAAAACTGAATGCCAAAAGACAGTAGTTTTTTTTCCTTATATTTTTTATTGTAATTAATATAAGGGTTACATGATATTTTCCAGATAGATGGTGCATTAATTCCCATACATTGATACCCTTTCACATGTCTTGGTCCCCATTTCCCTTCCCCCCCACCCCCACCCCTCATCTTGTTTTAATATATATGTATCTTGGTCTAAGAGATATGTGAATCATCAGTCTTGCTTTTTATACACTCTATTGGTGAGAATATTGGCAAAAATGATTAAGGTTACTGGTATAAGGAGCTGGGATAAATCCCTGAACTTGCACAGAGCTAAAAAATTTGAACCCTGACTTGCTTGATGTCTTTGTTTATCATCAAAACTAACAACTGTAATATATAGTTCATCCAGAAGCAAATAAGGTCAACAAAAATGATTGTGAAGAGCATTGCTGGTTTATAACTTTGGTATCCTCTTTTTACCCGAATCCAAATTATGGCCAGATAAATCATAATCATGAAGTAAGTGATTTCTGTAGTCTGGATTTTAATGTCAACACAAAAGGATATGTTAAATTATAAGAAAGGAACTGTGAGAAAAAGAGAAAGAAATGGTGTGTTGATTGGTGGATTTTAAATATCTCTGTTAAAAAGAAAGAGATTTTCTGATGGGCTTTGTGATCATTGAGGATATGTGCATCTTCCAGGCACTCGCTGGGGTGGGTCCCTGGTGGAAGATGCATAGAACAAGGAGACATTGACAGCCCTTGTCTACAGTGGAACACATACAGGGGCAAGTTGGGGCTACAGAATGGGAGAGTAAAGAGTGAGGTGGTTTAGATTTTATGTGTGCAAAAGCAAAGTGTGAAGATTTTCTTTTAAAGGATATTTTGAGTTATTTGATCAGGTGCCTTGAATAATATTGTGCCAGAGTAAAACTGGATGAACATAAAAAAAGCTCTTGTACTATTTTTAGCTTAACTTAGCAGGATTAGTTAGTCAGAGAAAGACTGTCTCAAAGCTGAAGTCATTGTTCTGTCAGGTTCTGTTTGTACCAAGGAACCTTTCCTCATGGTTGTAGACTCCTTTCTTTTGGTGGCTCCTACTGCCATCCCAGCATTCAAATGAAGAGATGCAACTGAAAGAGTGAATTAAGCCAAAATCCATCTCAAGGCCAATGAGCTGTTGGTGACACCAAAAAGAAAGCCAGGCTTTCTTTAAAGAAAAAAAAAAAAGAAACAAAAAAAGAAAAGAAAATCATGCTTGTAATCCTAGCTACAGAGGAGGCTGAGATCTGAGAATCATGGCTTGAGCTAGCCCAATCCAGGCAGCAAAGTCCATGAGACTCTTATCTCTAATCACAGAAAATTCTAAAGTGGCATGGTGGCACAAGTAAGTGGTAGAGTGCTAGCTTTTAGCGAAAGAAAGGGCAGTGCCCAAGCCCAGAGTTCAAGCCCTAGGACTGGCAAAGCAAACAACACCACACAAAGGAACCATTCAAAAGATCAGAATAGTTTTTACACAACTGGAATTAAAGCATGATTGTTGGTATATTGGCTCATATCATCTTTACAATAGTCTCTTGATAGTGCTGCTGTTAAACTTTATATTAAATAAACATCAGTTGTCCAAAGGGCACATGACTCATCATCAGAAATAGGCCTTATGGACATATAATGTGAAGCTAATTGAAAGGACCTCCAGGATAGTGAAACAAAAGCCATATAATGAATGATTGTTGTCCTTAATGTACTATGTTGTCTGTCATCTCCTTTGCTGTCCCTTGGTTATCTCATATTGGTATAGTATCTCACTTTGTTATCTGATTTATTGAATTTATTTGTATTTGGATATTTGAAATTTGATAGGGAAGGGGGGAAAACCAAGACGGGTGGGGGGTGTGGGGGGGGAGGGATACGGGTACCAAGACATGTGAAAGGGTATCAATGTATGTGAATTAATGCACCTTCTATCTGGCAAATATCATGTAACCCTTTTACTAATTACAATAAAAAAAAGAACTTAAAAAAATAATAAAAAAAAGAAATAGGCCTTATGAATTAGTAAATAGTGAGCCAAATGCAAGTTGGTTGTACTTTTATTTTTCATTTACCTCTTTGGTTATCAAGGCCTTGGGTTTTTAAGTCCATAATCTTTGAAATTCTACATAAGCAGTTTCTGTGTCACAAACGATCTGTGCATTACTCCTTCAGCTTCTTTCATGTATTTGAATATTAAAATGAAAGCTTATAGTTTTAATCCCCCATTTTGCTTTATAAGTGGTTATTATACAAGTGTCATTTGCAGATGTATGCGAAGCTTAGTCTGCCAGAAGTGGCTTAGGGATTATCCAAATGTAATTAGCCCCAACTTTTTAATTTAAAGGAACCACTAAAACTAAATAACTTAGATTGCTGAGAAATTTTTGCCTATGATAACGAACCCCCACTTCTCACATGTGTATGGATGTTATCACCCTGAGAAAGAACCAGGACTCACTGTGAGCACAGATGTGAATGTTCCTATCTGGGCTGGGCAAATATATGATGGGAAGATAGTGAAGTTCCAGCATAAGCCAACCTCAAATGTATACAGCTATGGTCGATGGGCTGTAAATGGACAATACAGCCTTGAGAGAAGGTGCAAGTAGAGAAAAATTGCAATGTCAAAATGTATAAAGCCTACTTTTTAGAATATAAGAAAAGTGGAAAAACATCCTTTGAGGGTTGGGCTTTCCCAGGATGTGTTCAGAGTCAAGCCTTTGCACTTCCTTATGAATGGGGTGATGTCATTCTTTCTGGTGGCACATCTTCTTGATCTATTCATCTACTGAGGGGCATCTGGTTCCATGTCTTTGCTATAGTAAATAGTGCTGTAATGAACATCGTTATGCTAGTGGATTTAGTATGCCCTTGTTTCTGGACGATTGGGTAAATGCCGAGGAGAAGAATTTCTGGGTCATAGGGGAGCTCTATGTTTAGTCTTTTGAGGAATCACTACACTCTTTTAGAGCGAGGTTGAACGAGTTTACACTCCCACCAACAGTGTGGTAGCCATCCCTCCTGGCTGGGGCTATGATTATTTTTTAGGACAGAGGCAGTGAAGAAGGCAGTCACGATCATGTATTTACTTAGAATCCTGCAACTTGTAGGCTCTGAGGCAGATGAAATAGTCTTAATCACTAATGCTCCAAAATCTGCTAAACATATGTTCATTGAAAGGAATATTAAAGAAACAAATGACCCAAGAACTTTTCTAAATGATTATCTTAAAAATCTATTTTTTCTTCTTCTAGAAAAAGTCACAGGTGCTATAAACACTCGAAGTAGGTGGCACAATGTGTCCCTTGGTTTCTTTGTTGTGAAAAAGTGAGGATGGGTACCTCAGGTCACATTGAAATATGCCTGCAGGCCTAACACTCTGTACAGATCCTTCTCTGATAGTAGCTTTTCTGAAGGTAGCAAAATCCTCCAGCCAGGTAGTTTGGATGCAATCAAATTCTCTGTAGGAGAATAAGAGGATAAATGATTCACCTCGAGCATATAGGCAGTCAAAATACATTCATTTTAGAGCGACAAGTTTAAAATTTTAACGCAGCAGATTTTAGCATTCTTCTCTGTTTCAGTGGGGGCAATTGGAATGATAGAAAGTCTGTCAAAATAAAATTTCCATTTTGATACACATTACAAAACTCAGTCTATGATTTCTGACCTCGAAGAATATAATCCTTTTAAGGGATACTCTTTCAGACATGCTATGAAATTGAGACAGGCACTTAATTTTTCTTTTCACACGAGCAATACTCTTTCAGAAAATTACTTGCATTACACGATAAAAATCTTCAAAAGTTTGAAAGTGGTACCTAATATGTGGAACATATTTTTAAGACCTGAGATTTAAAAAGTGCAAGAAACTGTTATCATTTTTAAAAAAGATCAGTAATGATTTGAAAACATGGTTCCTTATGACCAGTGATTTCAAAATAAATTCTTTTATTTTTATTGTTTTATAAAACATTGTATATGAGAAACCTACTATTTAAAATATAAATTATAGGGCTAGGAATGTGGCTCAGCAATAGAATGCTTGCCTAGCATGCACAGAGCCCTGGGTTCAAGTCCTCAGTGCCACATACACAGAAAAAGCCAGAGGTGGTGCTGTGGCTCAAGTGGTGGGCTGCTAGCCTTGAGCAAAGGAAGCTCAAGGACAGTGCACAGGCCCTGAGTTCAAGCTCCAAGACTGGCGAAAAAAAGCCAAATCCCCCAAACCAACCCTCCAAATATAATTATAGTATCCTTTTCAAAACTGGGGACGTATAAAAAACAAAACACAACACAACACAGGAAAATGAAACTGGAGAAATAGCTGAGCCTGTTAATACATGCTTATAATCATAGTTTCTAGAGGTTGAGATGGGAGGATTAGAGCCCCTGCCTAGAAGCACAGATTTTTTTTTTTTGGTGCTGGTCCTGGGGCTTGAACTCAAGGCCTAGGTGCTGACCCTGAGCTTTTTATTTTTCCTCTCAATCCTGACACTACTATTTGAGCAACAATTCTACTTTTGACTTTTTGAGAAGTTAATCGAGTCTCGTGGACTTTCCTGCCTAGGCTGGCTTTGAATTGTGCTCAGATCTCAACCTCCTGAACACCTAGGTTTATAGGTGTGTCACCAGCACTGGGCTGGGAAACAGATTTTAGAGTACAATGGAATGTGGGCTTTTATTTATTTGGCAAAGAAGTTGAATGCGGATAGCTGATTGGGAGCAATCTTTACTCTCCTAAATGCTGTGGAGGTTCTGTCTTGTGGTTGGTTGTTGATACATAGTCATGATGTAGATATGCCACAGTAGCATTGCTCAGAAACCAGTGTCCACTGCAGCTATGCAGGAAACAAATGAACATGACAATCAACTCCAGCTTCGCCATCTTTAAAAAAATATTTCATTTGAATCAATAAACCTATTGCCAAAAGTAGTCTAACATTCAATGACTTGTTTCACCTTGCTACCTTACTATAACTATATCTCTAGATATATAGTTACATACACATATACCATTATATAGTCATATATAACTAACAATATCAAGATATTCTACTACATAAAGTTCATGTTTGAAGGTACAATCTCAGCTAAAAGTATCCTTCATGTGACTTGTCCACAGGGCTGGACACATTCGCTGTCTTTTTTCTTCTCTCTCTCTTTCCACCCTTCATCTGCCTAAAATATTCTTTGTCTAGACCTGAACTTGAGTTGTTGGTTCTTTATCCCCTGTCGTTCCTACTGCTTCCTCATACATTTCTCTCCTTTTCCTCATTTAATATTCTCCAGGTTTGCATTTGTCTACCTCTAGATGGGCAACCTTGTTTATGGCACTATCTGAGGGTCTCTAAAATAGTGTCTGCCATATAGGAGGCACTTTCAGTATTCAATGAAAAAGAGTCTCATTGTGTGTGTGTGTGTGTGTGTGTGTGTGTGTGCATGTGTGCACCTGCCGGTATTGGGCTTTAACTTAGGGTGTGGCTATTGTTATTTAGCTTCTTCTCTCAAGGATGGGGCTCTACTACTTGAGCCACAGCTCCACTTCTGGCTTTTTTCTTGTAAATTGGAGGTAACTGTGGACTTTTTCCTGTTCTGGCTGAGTTGGAGTGGTAAATCTCAGATCTCAACCCCCTGAATGCTAGGATCAGAGAAGTGAGCAAAAAGAATCCAGCTCAAATCTTTTATAAATGACTTTGTCATGTATGAGTATATCTGATGTTTTGGAACTAAATATATTTCAAACAATTTAAAAAAAAGTTACATGGAAAAAAATGTAATCTTCGTAACATTCTATGCATTTCAAAGGCTATACAGTTTTGTTCCTTTGCTTCCTCAGAAACTTTTCATTTTCATTTTAATTTTTAAAACATAGCTATTATTTCTCAGAAATAGCTCAGTGGGACTCTGCTTAATTCTGTTTCATTGGCTCACTGTGAAGGAATCTGTCTTTGAGGGTGCTGACTTTTCTTCATTGCCTTGCTGCTCTGCTGTGCATTGCACTTTTCTTTTGGGATCTGTTCGCACAGAAGGTTTTCATATATACACAAAATCAAATTTGGCCTGTGATTTTTAATAAGGTACTGCATTAAAATTTAACAAAAATCCATAGATGAAGAGCAACACTGTTCTTTGGTGTAGAATAAGTAGGTATACTGGATGATTCTAGTCACAGATAACATTTTTTCAAGTAGAGACTCAGTTCAGCAGCATGAAAGAGAAAATTCAAATAACATTCATTAAAGAAGAGAGGGGCTTGTGTTTCTAATGTAATGAAAAAAAATAAAAATGAAAATGACAATGTCAGCTAAATCACATTCCCTTGTAGTGGAGTTTCATTAGAAATCCTATTTCCATGGCATTGGTCTGGTCTGTATTCCATGGTGGGAAAGCGTAAGTCCCCCTTTCTTGCTCTTCGTGTGGATGGACCATGCTAATATGATTGTAGTTCTATCAGTGGGAATATAGATGCTGAGTGGGCATCACTTTCTGACTAAGATCTACCTGAAAGGTAGATGATTTTTTTTACTTGTTTTTTTTTCTTTTTTTCCCCTGTAGAAATGAAATTGCCTGGCCCAGTTTGCCTGGAGGAGCAATGTTGGAAAATCACCTATAGAACACTGTAATCCATCTCAGCGAAAGGGGCGGCTCACCCCTGTAATCCTAGCTAGCTACTCAGGAGGCTAACATCTGAGGATTGTGATATGAAGACAGCCCAGGCAGCAAAGTTCATGAAACTCTTATTTCCAATTAACCACCAAAAAAAAAAAAAGCCAGAAAGGGATAGAGGCTAGCCGTAAGCAAAAGAAAAATCTTAGGAATGATGTCCAGGCCCTGAGTTTAAATTCTAGGACCAATACACACACACACACACACACACACACACACACACACACACACACACACACACACACACCAAAAAATAAAACAACAAAAAAACCCAACTTCAATCCAGTTTTGTAAAAACATTTAAATAAACTATTCTTGACATCGCAGTATAATTGTTAAATGATTAAGAAATGATAAGATACGTTAAGTTCTACAGTAAAAAGAATGTTGATTAATATAACTACTTGCTTCTATTGGTAGACATGGTTTAGAAAACAGTTGAAATATCATCACAAACTTAAGTTGTAGTCAGAGAATTTTAAATGCTTCAGTGTGGATAATCTAGGACATTTAGTGATCTTCATAATACATTATATCATAATGTACTATATTATTATAAACTCACATTTTGTGACTATTTTTTTGCCAGTCCTGGGCTTGAGCTCAGGGCCTGAGCATTGTCCTTGGGCTTTCCTCAAGGCTAGAGCTCTACCACTTGAGCCTGAGCACCACTTCCAGCTTTTTTTTTTTTCTATGTATGTGGAACTGAGGAATCGAACCCGGGTCTTGGTGCATACCAGGCAAGCACTGTACCTCTAGGACAAACTCCCAGTCCCTGTTTTTTTTGTGTGTGTGTGTTTTATTTTTTTTAAAGAATTTATTAACATTGATTTTTAAATTTTCTTATTATAATTAATAGAAGGGTTACATTATATTCACCAGACAGAAGGTGCATTACTTCACATTGATACTCTTTTTCATGTTTTTGTCCCCAATTCCCTCCTCCACCCCCTCCCCTCATCTTTTTACCCCCTTCCCTATCCTGTTTCAAGCAAATAAATAAACATGTATACAATACATTAGATAACAAGGTAAGATACTTAACAATATGAGATAACCAAGGCACAACAAAAGAGATGAGAAATAACATAGTACATTAAGAACAACAATCACACATTATATGGCTCTTGTTTCTATATCTTAGAGGTCCTTTCATTTAGCCTCATCCTATATGGCCTTATGTGTCTAGTTAACATTGATTTTTACATCATATTTCAAATGTCATATTTAACAAGCAAGTATTCAAGAAGGGAATCTTTATATACAATCACTGGCACTTAGTCAACTATGTTTTATGTGCACAAATAGCTTATAATATTTGTAGCTCACTTAATTATTAAGTAATGGCAATGTTCCAAATAATGGGATTACATATCTATACAGTTTAGAATTATTAGAATGCATTTAAAAAAATCTCAGAATATAGTTTCTTAATAGTTAATTATATCATCCCAGAAAATTCACTGGGAAGCCATTGGCAATGATGAGTTATTATTAGGGAAAAACTGTAGGCCATTTAACTTTATTTTCTTTTATTCCTGCCACTTAGGAAATGCCTTCAGGAGGCTTATCATATATGATGTAAAATAGCAAATGAAATGACAGGAACAAAATCCCTAAAGAAGCAGTGCACTTTAATTTTTAAAATGTTTTCTGTAATTATACAGAAATATATCCTAATCCTAGGGGAGAAGGTTTTGAGTTTTATATTTAAAGGAATGGTAATCTTCCTGTGTTTGAATTAACAGTGCTTTGAATTGTAGTTGTCATGATTTTTCTTCATGTCAAATGATAGATAAAGAGAATCAGTTATTTTCCATAGTTTTGTGATTTAGGAAATGATTTATAAGTGTGATGAGAATTAAGATTAAGTAAGGCTCAGGCTGCATGTGTAATTCACATGTAGCCTTTGTGTTCTAGAAGCTTCCAGTAATGGGGGAAACCACCGTACTAAACATTCATGAGGATTGAACTATTCCTTGTAGGTCACTGTAACAAAATAATAATAACTGGAGATCTACATATAAAAAATATTTCCTACATTTCTACAGGCTGAGAAATTCAAGATCAGGAAGCTTGTAGATTCCATTTCTGGCAAGGTTACTCTATTTCTTGGTTCATGTTCATCTTAGTGTGTGCTTACATGGAAGCAGGAGAGGGAAGGTCTCTGAGGTGTCATTTATAAGGACACAAAGTGCGTTCACAAGGGCTCTCTCCTCATGACATAATTACATCACAAAATCCTATCTCTACAAAACAGTATTCCCTTTATGATCATGTCCTTTTCCTTTAACTCTAAATTCTGCAGGTGAGAGAGAAAAATGTGGTATTTTTTCTTTTGAATCTGGTGTATTTCATTCAACATGACGATTTCTGGTTTCTTGATTCCATTTAGAGAAGTTCTCTATTTAGACAGCCTTCCGTAGTTCTAGCACGATGACGGTACTTGTCTAGTGCTACGAGTTCAAATAGGAGTCACAAGCAGAAAACACTAAGTCGACAGCAGATTGGAGCTAGCAGCCAGGAGAAAATATATGTATGTGTGGGGAGCAGTAAGGTTGAAAGTAAATAAATGTTGCCAGAAAGGGAGACAGCTGTACCATCTCCAGCCATAGTTGTGTTTACAGGATAAGCCTGGAAACTGGGAAAATAGCCAAGATTCTGGGAAATAAGGATATGGGAAGCAGGTGCTAATATGATCTGACTAATTCTACCAGATAATAACGTTTCCTTACCCAGGGACCATTTTAATAAAGTAAATCATTTTGGCTCTTGCATGAAATTTCTCTGCTACCTTGGAATTTGACACACAATGAGCTCTATAGTGGCTGGAGTTTGGCTATGTTTTTCCATAGGCATGCATTCAACTCAAAGCACAGAGGCAACCACTTTTTTTAAAAAATATGGCTAACATATTAGCAAAAACTGGGACTTTGTAGTTATGAAGAGCTAAGATTTATCATCAGTCTGATATTATTCATTTTAAATGTTGTAATATGACTGAATTACTTTATATTAGACCTTGCCCTATCTTTTTGAGCTGAAGATATAGCTCAGTGGTAAAGCACTTGTCTAGCATGCACTGGAACATGGATTCAATGGAAGACACCATACGCACAAAAATGAAAATGGGAAAACAGATAAAACTATCTTTAGTAGACTGATATTGTGAAAGGAGTAATTTAGAAGCCTGTCTGTGACTCTGGTGTTTTTATAATCAGGCATACCAATGGTCTTAGTGTGTATGAAAGGGATAGGGGACAAAAGACAGTGTTGACCACACCATGTACCTCTCTTCTACATTCAAGATGAACATAAGAAGGCAAAATGTCAAGCAAAGAAAGTTTCAAGAATCAACCAGGAAGAGAAAAAATGCGTGTGGCAGGAGCAGAAGGGGATAACAATAGTTCATCAGCTACAGTAAATTGGTGTCTACACATTGAACTCCCTAAGGTATAAAGAGTGATACATACTTACATGCAAGTTGGTGATTTAGATGAGATGCAAAGTTAATGAAAATTAATTGTATTTTTGTCAGTTCTGGGGCTTGAACTCAGTGTCTAGGGGCTCTCCCTGAGCTTCCTTTTGCTCAAGGCTAGTTCTCTACCACTTGAGTCACAGTGCCACTTGTGGCTTTTTCTGATTAGTTTATTGGAGATAAGGGTTTTATTTTATGGATTTTTTGCCTGGGCTGGATTTGAACTACATTTCTCAGATCTTAGCCTCCTGAGTAGCTAGAATTATAGGTGTGAGCCAGCAGTGTTTAGTTGAATTTTGAAAGAGAGAGCGAGAGAGAGAGAGAGAGAGACAGAGAGAGAGACAGAGAGAGACAGAGAGAGAGACAGAGAGAGAGACAGAGAGAGAGAGAGACAGAGAGAGACACAGAGAGACACAGAGAGAGAGACAGAGACAGAGACAGAGAGAGAGAGACAGAGACAGAGAGAGACAGAGAGAGAGACAGACAGAGAGAGAGAAAGTTTTACCAATGCCTTAGGTGTTAGTTAGCTTTGCAGTACTCAGATTAGTGTTGGTGTTCTGCCATTGTGACAAAAATACTTGAGAGGAACAGCTTAAAGGAGAAAAAGTTTAGTTTGCTTTAGAATTTCAGAAGTTTACTGCATTGTCCGCTGACTCTTGTTTTTAGGCTCATGTCAAAGCACAACATCCCGGTAGTGAACACGTAGAGTAAAGTGACCCATGTCATGGTTGACAGGATGCAGAGACAGAATTGGGAGTGGAGGACAAGGCATACCCTTCAAAAGCAACATGCAGTGCTGGGATGTAGCTCAGGGGCTAGCATGTGCAATGTCCTGGGTTTGATACCCAGTACCAAAAAAGAGAAGGAAAAAAACTGGAAAAAGAAGCACCCCACCTCTATGACTGATCTCTTCCTCTAACTACGCCCCTCCTCCTAGGAATCCATTCAGCTATGAGTCCTTCAATGGTCAATCTCTTCATGAAAGCCATCAGAATCCAGTCACTTCCACTGCTGAATTCTACTGCACTGGCATGTAAGCCCTCAACGTAAGAACTTTAGGGGAACATTGCATATTCAGATCCTAACATACCTTGATAAAGAACTACACCAAATTAAAAACTAAAAGTACTCAAGCAATTGAAGAAATGTTATGATTAGGTTGATGGCATGATTTGTATTGGTAGAAGGAAAAGGACATCTAGTGATTTAGCATCCTAGAGAGAAAGATGAAGTCAGACAAAGATTGGCAGCCACTGTCTACCAGTGTTGGGTTCTGGGTGTTTCTGTGTGAACTTGGGAGGGAGATAATGATCTGGTGTCCATGTGAGGGCAGAAAAGCCATTAACTCCTGGATAGCACTTTATTATATGCCTTTAGGCAAGAAGGTTTAGGATCCACAGAAACTCCTTTTCTTTTTTTTCCAATCCATTAATTTATTGAATGTATACTACATGCTAGCCCCTGATATGAAGACTAAAACTCACTCTCTTCTCTCCTAGAGTTCTGTCTGTTGAAATTTTTTTCTTCTAATTCTGGAAGCAAGAATCAACCATAGTCTCCGGGCAAATGTTTATGTATGATCATTAGGCTCATGGTCTGAAACGAGATGTTAGTGATTCATTTAACAAAAGAGAATGGTCCGATAATTTCTAAAGCCCAATAGTGAATTTAATTTTGAGAAAATAAGTGGCTTGTTGAATCATTTTATTAGGACTTTATATGTGACTGTAGAAAAGTCCTTTAGGAGCAGA
Organism: Megascapheus bottae; assembly: GCF_031878675.1. Taxonomy (NCBI): domain Eukaryota; kingdom Metazoa; phylum Chordata; class Mammalia; order Rodentia; family Geomyidae; genus Megascapheus; species Megascapheus bottae. Next base: position 38,459,493 of record NC_143522.1, on the reverse strand, counting down.
GAACAGAGGTAGGCCGGGCTACCGACTCTCAACAAAGTACTTCAATTCTCGGCTTCCTCACCCATAAAGACAGATCTGTCTATGTATGTATGTATGTGTGTGTGTGTGTGTGTGTGTGTGTGTGTGTGTGTGTGTGTGTATGTATGTATGTAGCTATCTATCTTATCTATCTATCTTATCTGTCTATATATAAGTATTGTAAAGATTATGTATTTGAGATGAATATCATAATAAAAGGGGGTCGACACTCCACACTATATTAGAAATGAACTTCGTGACTTGTCAGGGAAGGGATCGTGAGGGGAAGAGCTGACAGGAAACGAGGAGAGGGTGACACTATTCTAGAAGAAATGTATTCATTGCCTGACTTAGGGAGTGGTAGTCCCTCTGTAATTCTGATTTATGTAACTATAATCCCCTTAACAATACAATTCAAAATAAAAAAGTTTGATAGCTGATGTTTATCTTTCCTATTCTTGCTCTACTTACCCAGAAAAAAAGTCATGTAGAAATCAACCTGACTCCATCATTTTTTTCTTTTTCTTTTTTTGCCAGGTCTGGGGCTTACTCAGGGTCTTGGCACTGTCTCTGAGCTTGCTCAAGGCTTGCATTCTACCACTTGAACCACAGTGCCATTTCCAGCATTTTCTGTTTATGTGATGCTGAGGAATTGAACCCAGGGATTCATGTATGCTAGGCAAGCACTTTGCAACTAAGCCACACTCCTAGCCCCTGATTCCATCATTTTCTGATACAAAATATTTCATTTTTTATTTATCTTTAGGTGCTAGGAGTTGAATCTTGTCTCTTTTGTTTTGTTTTCATTTATTTTTATCATTGAGGTAATGTATAGAGGGGTTACAGTTACATTTGCCAGATAGTAGGTGCATTAATTCTCACACACTGATACCCCTTTTCATATTTTTGTCCCCGTTTCCCTCCACCCACTCCCTCCCAATCATCTTATTTCCCTCCTTTGCCTTCCTATTTCAAATAATCAAATAAACATATACACAATATGCCAGGTAACATAATAACAACATGAAATTAACCAAAGGGCAACAAAGAAGAGAAATAACAGTACATTAAGAACAACAATCACTCAAATAAACAAATAAATGCATACAAAATATACCAGGTAACGAAGTCATATACAGTAACCACATGAGGTCAACCATAAGGGGAAAAAAGACAAAAGATATAACTGCACATAGCACATTGAGAACAAGAATCACAAAGACAAACCTCTTGTTTCCACATCCTAGAGTTCATTTTGTTTGTTCTCATCTTGTATAGCCATATGTGCATAGCTTTTGAGCTATTGAGATCTACTGCTAGGACAATCCTAGATGTGTACTAATTATTACAAATGAGGGAAACCATTGAGCCTACATTCCTTTGGTTCTGGCTTACTTCACTTAAAATGATTTTTTCCAAGTCTTTCAATTTCCCTACAAATGAGACAATGTCATTCTTTCTGATGGCAGCATAGAATTCCATTGTGTATAAACACCACATCTTCTTGATCCAATCATTTACTGAGGGGCATCTGAGTTGGTTCCATATCTTTGCTATGGTAAATAGTGCTGCAATGAAACATTATTGTGCTAGTAAGTTTAATTTGCCCTTGTTTCTGGACATTTGGGTAAATGCTTAGGAGTGGAATTGCTGGGTCATAGGGGAGCTCTATGTTTAGTTCTTTGAGGAATTGCTATACTGCTTTCCAGAGTGATTGAAGGAGTTTGCACTCCCACCAACAGTGTAGTAGTGATCCCTTCTGGCCACATCCTCACCAGCAACTTTTGTTATTAGAGTTCTTGATAATGGCCAGTCTAACTGGGGTGAGATGAAATCTCAAAGTTATTTTGATTTTTATTTCTTTTTTTCTTTTTTTTTTTTTGGCCAGTCCTGGGCTTGGATTCAGGGCTTGAGCACTGTCCTTGGACTTTCTCAAGGCTAGAGCTCTACCACTTGAGCCTCAGCACCACTTCCGGCTTTTTGCTATGTATGTGGTACCGAGGAATTGAACCCGGGTCTTCATGCATGCTAGGCAAGCACTCTACCACTAGGCCAAACTCCCGGCCCCGGTTTTTATTTCTTTTATGGCCAAAGATGTGAAGCATTTCTTCATGTGTCTATTAGCCACTCTTATTTCCTCTTCAGAGAAGTCTTTCTTTAAGTCCTTAGACCACCTTTTAATGGGATGGTTGTTTCTTTAAGGACTTGTTTTGGAGAGATTCAATTTTTTGAACTGTAGGTATATTTTAGATATGTGACCCTTATCTGTTGTATGGCCCATGAAGATCTTCTCCCACACTGTGGGCTTTCTATTTGACTTGCTAGCTATGTCCTTTGCTATACAGAAACTTTGCAGTTTAATGCAGTCCACTTGTCCCAACTTTCTTTAATCTGTTGTGTTTCTGGGTCTTTATTAAGAAAGTTTTGACCTGTGCCATAGAGTCCTAATGTATCTCCTATTCCTTCTTTTTTTTTTTGCCAGTCCTGGGCTTGGGCTCAGGGCCTGAGCACTGTCATTGGGCTTTCTCAAGGCTAGAGCTCTACCACATGAGCCTCAGCACCATTTCCGCCTTTTACTATATATATGGTACTGAGGAATCAAACCCTGGTCTTCGTGCATGCTAGGCAAGCACTCTACCACTAGGCCAAACTCCCGGCCTCTCCTATTCCTTCTTGTAAAGTTTTCAAGGTTTCTATTACCTCAAGGTCTTTGATCCATTTGGAATTAATCCTGGTGCAAGGTGACACATAAGGATCCAACTGTAGTTTTCTGCAGGTGCTTAACCAGTTCTGCCAGCTTCACTTGTTGAAGAGGCTGTCTTTCTTTCATCCTATTTTTTGGCTCCCTTATTAAAGATTAGGTGGCCATAGGTCTGTGGGTTGATTTCTGGGTCTTCAGTTCTATTCCATTGGTCCCCAGGCCTGTTCTTGTGCCAATACGAAGCTGTTTTGGTTACTATAGCTCTGTAATAGAGTCTAAAGTTTGGTATTGATATTCCTTCAATGCTGTTCTTTCTGCTGATTGATTTTGCTATATGGGGTCTTTTATTATTCCATATGAATTTTTGGATTGCTTCCTCTATTTTGCTAAAGAATGCCATTGGGATATTGATGGATTTTGCATTGAATTTGTAGATAGCCTTTGACAGGATTGCCATTTTCCTGATGTTAATTCTTCTAATCCAAGAGCTTGGGAAGTTTTTCCACATCCTCAGATCTACAGGTGAGATGGAACTATTTTTAAAGAAAGTTGTAGAAACAGATTCTTGGGAACCAAAACAAGAACTTCAATTAAGCCTTTGAATATTAACTCTTATGAATTTTATATCTTATAGCCAATAATCAATAAAAATGAGGGTTTTTTCCTTTTTTGTTGTCTTTTTAAAATTTCCTTTTTGTTCTGTACTATTTTGAATGTCTTTGAAATGGATGGAGGAAGGGTGAACAAGGGCTTGGAGTGTGGCCTAGCGGTAGAGTGCTTGCCTAGCATTCAGAGACCTGGGTTTGATTCCTTGGTTCCTCAAATATAGAAAAAAAGCTGGAAATGATGCTGTGGCTCAAGTGGTGGCGCTCTAGCCCCGAGAAAGCCTAAGGACGGTGTTCAGGCCCCAAGTTCAAAGCCCAGAATTGGCAAAAACAAAAAAGGGTGAAGAAATGCAGCAGTGAAACTCAGAAGGCACTATGTTGAAAATGAACTTGTGGGTGGAAAAGGGAGGGGAAAACTGGGAGAGTGATAGGGAAGAGGAGGCATTGTTCAAAAAGAACTGTTCTGTTTACCTGACTTACATAACTGTAACTCTTCTGTATATCAACTTTATAATAATGATAAAATTTTAATATAGTCTCCTCTATTTGAAGAGATTAAAAAGGAAATATCTTAATCTAATAAAAAAAACATAGCCTATACATCAGAGTGCTACTATACAATAATTTTTCCCCTCTTCATCATGTCACTAATCTTACAAAAAGACCCTCAGAGACACAGATCAAACAACTTAATTACTGTATTTTAAGTGTCAAGAGCTATATCTTGGACACCAAATTAAGTAGGAAAAAGCTTTCAGCCTACTTTCAGCAAATACTTGGAAAGCAATCATAATGAACACACAGGCTGTTTGTAAATAAAGGAGTGAAAGTCATTGAATGATATGGTACTTCCTTCAGTCACATAGAAATCAATTCGTTTTGTTACATTGCCTACCAAAATGAGGACCAAAAAAGTTGTGATTTGCATAACTTTTAACCACATGCTTTCCCCCTCCAAAATAAACACACTATGGAGAAACCGAAGAGTTTACAATGTGAAGTTTTACAAAAGCACTTTCCCTGCATATAGTGGACATGGTTTATTGGATTATGCAGTGTGCACATCACAGATTCCAGGGCATGTATTTGTGGTTCTGCTTCAGAGCTCCCACTGCCTCGACACATGCAGAGAAATCTGTGTTTCTGTCACCGTTGTTTTGAATGCCTTTAACCTGCTTGGCAACTTGAGAATCATTTTGTCAGGATCGGTACCCATAAAATGGTCGTGGCATGGCCTTTGTGGATGAACTGTTCTCACTTCACTGACAGATACTTTCGATGCCTTGGATATAGTGACAGTGATCCATCAGTGACAGCTAACACTGGAAATAAATCTTTAGTGCAATTTTAAGTATGAGATATAGGAGACAACAGAAGACTTCAGTAAATGGAAGTGATCAGTCCTACAATACAAATACAAATTCAGTATAGGACTGTTTGAGACTGCCCATTCCATACGAACTTGTCAATATTAGATGGAATGTTACTTTTAAATTAGATCAGCTGAAACGAACATGTAGCATAGAACTTCTCTGTAGGTTTTCACAATTGGATTGTTTTAGGAATGACAATTCTTTCTGCTTTCATATCTTACTTTTTCTTACTCATGTTCACTGTTCATTCCTCTTTTTTGCCTGTTTTTCTGTTGAGGACACAGTCTTTATAGAGTTGGAAGAGTACTTCATATCAGAATCTCATTCTAAAGTTGAGAATATATTAAAGGATAAGTGACCAGTATCTCTTTGATCTAAAATACCTGCAACAGGATAGAGAAAATGTTATTCATTGAAATTCTACAGGAGTTGTGGGAGAGAAGTCTAGTTCCATGCAGTCTGTACATGAAGAAAAGGTTTTTTGTTTTAGAGTTTCAGCTTTTAGAAGCTTAAGGTACAGAATCGGCATGAGAAAAACAATGAAAGTTATGAGTCAGTGGTGTGATTGGAAAAAATATAAATGTCTAGTCATCAAAGATTAGTTAAGAAAATTGTACATAAAATGAAATACCATGCAATTATGAAAGTCCACGGTGATTTCTGGCCCAGATTGTATATTCTACTCTATTATCCCCACCACCTAAGGATTGGCTGGATCTAATGACTTGTTTGTGATTGATATTCTACTAGTAAAAGTGATAGTTTAAGCCAGGCATGAATGCATAATCCTAGCTACTTAGCTAAATTGCTGAGATCTGAGGATTACGGTTGGAAGCCACTTCGAACAGTCAAGTCACTGACTCTTATCTACAAGTAATTACCAAAAAAGCCGAAAGTGGAGCTTTGACTCAAACAGTAGAGTGCTAGCCTTAAGCATGTAGGCCCTGAGTTCAAACCATAGTACCTGCACACACACACACACACACACACACACACACACACACACACACACGAGTCTCTAAACACTAACCTCTGGAGTCATTTGCTATTTACAAGTAATAAAGACTTAGTGCAGCAGCTTTAAATTTTTTTTCTGTAGGGGCTAAGAATGTCTTTTTTGAGCTTACTATGCACAAAGCCCTTGATTCAATCCCAAGTGCTGAAAAAGAAAATACTGTAAATGTAGAGTATGTACATAGGATTGTGGAAAAGATAGATATGTGGCTATGTGCACACATAATCTGTACTGCTGCAATATGTATCTATATCCACACAAGTTAGTACATAAGAAAATTATATCAGTATAAAATGGACTCTGTACCACATCTTCTTGATGCAATAATCTACTGAGGGGCCATCTTATACAGATTGGGAATTCTATGCTGCCAGCAGAAAGAATGACATCGCCCCATTCCTAAGGAAATGGAAAGACTTGGAAAAAATCATATTAGGTGAAGAAAGCCAGACCCAAAGGAACATAGGCTCAATGGTTTCCCTCATTTGTCATAATTAGTACACATCTAGGACTCTCTTAGAAAAGGGTTACAATAGTGCAAAACCTAGATACATAAGATCATATAGGATGAGACTAAATGAAAGGTTCTCTAGGATATGGAAACAAGAGCTGTATCTTGAGTGATTGTTATTCTCAATGTGCTATGTGCAGTTATTTCTTTTGTCTTTTTTCCCTTATGGTTAACCTCATGTGGTTACTGTATATGACTTTGTTACCTGGTATATTTTGTATGCTTTTATTTGAAATAGGGAAGGGAAGGGGGAAAACAAGATGATTGGGAAGGGGTGAGGAGACAGAAAGGGGGACAAAAATATAAGGAGTATCAGTGTTCGAGAAGTAATGTAGCCACTTCTTGACAAATGCAATTTTAGCCCCTCTATACATTACCCTAACAGTAAAAAAAAGTCCCATTTCATACCTCAGAGGCAAAAGTCATATAGAATTTTATCAATCTTCATATTTTTATAACGTATGATGGCTGATATCTAATATGCATTTTACTTACTGTGTGTCCTTTTGTGTTTCTGTAATTAAAAATTACTTTTTTCCTTGCTACATTTTCATATATTTTTATTGTAATTAATAGAAGGGTTACATTATATTCACCAGCTAGACGGTGCATTACTTCACAAACATTGATACCCTTTCTCATGTCTTGGTCCCCATTACCTCCTCCCACCCCCTCCCCTCATCTTGTTTTCCCCCCTTCCCTATCCAATTTCAAATAACCAAATACCCATTTATCTAATATATCAGGTAACAAAGCGAAATACTGTAACAATATGAGATAACCAAGGGACAGCAAAAGAGATAAGAGATAACATAGTACATTAAGGACAACAATCACTCATTATATGGCTTTTGTTTCTATATCCTAGAGGTCCTTTCATTTAGCTACTGTATGGCCTTATGTATTTAGGTTTTGCTCTATTGTAAATCTCTGCTAGGAGAGCCCAAGGTTTCTACTGATTATGACAAATGAAGGAAACCATTGAGCCTATGTTCCTTTGAGTCTGGTTTACTTCACTTAATGTGATTTTTTTCTAAGTCTTTCCATTTCCTTACAAATGGGGCGATGTTCTTTCTTATGGCTCTCTGCTACATTTTTATTTTGTATTTTTTTTCTGTCATGGTACTGGAACTCTGTGCCTGGACATTGTCCTTGAGCTCTTCAGCTCAAGGCTACCACCTACCCCTCGAGCCACAGTGCCACTTCCAGTTAATTGGGAGATTTGAGTCATAGACTTTAGTGCCTGAGGTGGCTTGAACCTCAGATCTCAGCTTCCTGAATAGCTAGGAATAGTTCACTATAATAAATCTAGTGACATGTAGAATGCTACTTACCTACTTACCAACAATATAAGACATATTTTATTTTATATTTTCTTTTTTATTGTAAAGTTGATTTACGGAGGTGCTACAGTTGCATAAGTCTGGTAATGAGTGCATTTTAAAAAAAAACTATGCTACCTCATACCTTTCTTGTTTTCCAGTTTTTACCCTGTTGTCCCCACTTCTCCACAGGTAACACATAGTTTAAATTCTGCCAGTTTAGAAATGTTTTACTGACGTACAAATTTACAATTAATTTAAGATTGAAAAAAAAAAACAAACCCCCATCATTTCAAATGGAGAATCTCACACTATTTGTCTTTGTAGTTAAAAAAATTCTAGTTAACAGTACATTTGTTCCTTAGTGTCTGAGGGAGATTGGTGCCAGCATTTCCTATTATCCCATGGATAACAAATCCTTGGAGTCTCTTATGTTAATGATGTAGTGTTTGCTATAAGTAACACATTCCCCCTCCACTCCCCTCTCTCTTCCCTCTGTCTCTTCAGACTCTTGGGTTTGAACACAGGTTGGGTGCTATTCTTGAATGTTTTTGGTTTGTTAGTGTAAAGATGATATACAGAGGGGTTACAGTTACGTGAGTCAGGTAGTGAGTATAATTATTTTTGAACCAAATTTCCCCTTCCTTTGCTCTCTCTCAGTGCTCCAAGCCTTTATGCTATGCTGCTTTTGAGTCATAGCTTCATTTTCTGGTGGTTAATTGAGATAAGAGTCTCATGGACTTTATTGTTGTGACTGCTTCAGTCTTCAGATCTGGCCTCTTGAGTAGCTAGGATTACAAACATGAGCTACAGGTACCCAACAACATTCTCTTGTATGTCAGTACTCCGCCCACATATCAGTTTTAGGGATACAACACTGACACAGAGAAAATTCAAATCTTGCACCTTAGATCTTTCTAGAATATAACGAAAAGTAGTGGTGGGTTGAATATGCAGATGCAGAAGTTAGCGGAATGGAGGGTCAATGATACTGAAGAATTTTTTCTTTATCATTTCGAAAATTCATGCACTCTCAGAAGTCCATCTTATTAGTGACCTATTTAGCATGTTCCAATTAGAAAATCATTTATTTGGGTGTCCTTAGGAGTTTTTCTTTTTAAATTATTTATTTATTTATTGTAATGTATAGAGGGGTTACAGTTATATTCACCAGAGAGTAGGTACATTACTTCTCACACATTGATACCCCACTTCCCTCTTCCCACTCCGTCCCAATCATTTTGTTTCTCCCTTCTCTTTTCTATTTCAAATAATCAAATAAACATATACAATATATCAGATAACAAAGTCAGATACAGTAACAATATGAGATTAACCAAAGGGCAACAAAAAAGAAAGAACATAGTACAGTAAGAACAACTATCATTCAAGCTAAAGCTCTTGTTCTTAGGAGGTTTTCAAAGCAGCTGGCCTCCCTCAGATATTTCTTTCTTGCTGGGTGAGGTGATTTACTGCTGTAATCCTAGCTCCTCAGGAGGCTGAGATCTGAGGATCAAGGTTCAAAGCCAGCCCAGATACTAAAGAACCCAAGACTCTTATCTCCAGTTAACCACTAGAAAACAGGAAGTAGGGCTTGGCTCAAGGGTAGGGTTGTAGCCTTGAGTTGAGGAGTTCAGGGCCCAGTTCAAGCCACATAACCCACAGGGAAAAAAAAAAAAGAAAAAAGAAAAGAAAAAAAAGATATTCCTTTCTCTTGCACATGTACACGTTCCTATATGATTAAATCAGCAAGTGCAGCAAGAGTTCACAGAATGGTCTGCAGGTCTTATCCAGATGTAGTTTGTGTTTCAAGATAGCAGAGACTTGTGCACTTGGAAGTCCAAGTGTATATTTTACCTAGATGAATTATGGGTGGTAACTTTTCAAATAGGTTTAAATAGTGGCAAGCGAATTAATATTCCAAATAGTTTTTATCTTCTGAGGAGTGTTCTGTGTAGAAAGCAGTGACTTGTTAGTGTTGAGATAATACATATTATAATTAAACTGGCAAAGATTGTGACAATGTATTATTTTGAAAAGTGGAATGCCAATCATGTATTGCTCTTCTGCACGCTAAGTGTTAAAATTCCTACAGTGGAGTGTAGTAAAGTTGATCAAAAATAGTTGGGTTTTTTTTGTTTGTTTGTTTTTTTGAGCTCAGGGTTTGGGCTCTTTCCCTGAGCTTCTTTCGCTCAAGGCTAGCACTCTACCATTTGAGCCACAGAACCACTTCTGGCTTTTTCTGTGCTTGAGGTAGTGAGAAATCAAACCCAGGGCTTCATGCTAGCACTGTACCACTAAGCCACATTCCTGTCCCTGACTAAAGATCTTAATGAAGAAAACTTGACAATTGTGTGTTGAATTGAGATTGCATGTAGAACAGGCAACTACAATACATATTCATTATCAAAAGAAGTCCAGGAAATGGAGACAAGAGGTGTTTTATCCATTGTTTGTGTTTTTTCCTTCCTTTTGTCTTGTTTGTTCATTATCTGTCTGTGGGAGTATAAGGAGGGGGCACAGAAATGGAAGGACAAAGGTGAACAAAGCAGTGTACTTAATAGACTCTATATTGAAAACGAACTATCCAACTTGTGGGTCGGAGTGGGAAGGAAAACCTGGAAGAGAATGAAGAAAGGGATGGCATTGTCCAAAAAGCAATGTGCTCTTTATCTGACTTATATAACCGTAACCCCTCTGTCCATCATTTCTAATAGAAATAAAGATAAAAGTAAAAAGGTAATAAAATATATAAACCAGGTGTGAAGGTGTTTGCTTGTAATTCCAGCATTTGAGAGGCAGAGACAGAAGGACTGAGCATTCCTACTCATTCTTGTCTACATAATGAGATTGTCTCAAAATAGGCTGTGTGTTGGTATCTTTTCTATAAATCGATAGTTATTCAGGAGGCTGAGATATGTGGATTACAGTTTGAAGCCAGCCAGAGCAGGAAAATCTGTGACACTCTTCTCTTGAACCCAAAAATGTCAGAGTGAAGGTCTGACTCAAGTAGTAGAGTACTAGCTTTGAATGAAAAGCTAAGGGACAGCTCCCAGACCCTCAATCCATATCAATGACACTGGGAAAAAATAAAGAAGACAAAACTGCATCTGTACCTGCAGCTATTATGAAAGTGTGTTAACTTTTTAAACAATTGAGATTTTTCATCTGGTTGTCTAACCTTATAATTGTGTGACTGGCAGATAGAAAACCCTGCTTGTAAGTCATGACTTTGGCAGTAAGCGAGTGGCATTGGGTAAGATTGCTAACTCTTGTGCTTTCCAGCCTTTTTCACTCATATGATTAGAGAGTTTGCTAATTGGCTTCTAGAGTAGCATCCTCTGCTTCTATATTTTTGTGTGTGTGTGTGGGGGGGGTCATGGGGCTTTAACTTGGCCTGAGCACTGTTCCTGAGCTCTTTACCTCAAGACTACTGCTCTACCCTTGAGCCAAGCCCCACTTCCTGTTTTCTAGAGGTTAATTGGTGATAAGAGTCTCAGGTTCTTTTGTGCCAGGCTGGCTTTGAACCTTGATCCTCAGATCTCAGCCTCCTGAGTAGTTAGGATTACAGGTATGAGCCAACATGCCTGGCCTGCTTATATTTTATGAAGTGGTATATCCTAGTATACTTCTAATTATCTGCCAAGGGTACCTCATTGGATTTTAAACACAAAATAAACAAACATGAAGATTTAAAATATTAAAATATTTCTGTGTTGTTGTTCTCATTTTACTTGTGAGGCCCATTTGCTATTTATACCATCGTCTTTGGGAAAACTGACTGGGTGTTAAATAGTTCTTTTAATTGGTATGAACTGTTGTAGCATTTAGAATCCTTGTTCTGCTTTTGATAAGATCAAAATTAGAGTGAATAACATGCCCTGGCTGAATATTTGCATGCAAGCCATGTGGGTTGGAAAGATGCATGTAGGCACTGAGAATAAAGCAGAAGCCAGCACATTCTGACAGCTGTGAGAAACACAGAAAATATTAATGGTGGCAGTTAGAGAGTCAGACAGAGAAGAGCATTGCACAGGTGTGTTTTCCCCAGTGTGTCTAATTCTTCTTTAGTATTCATGTTAAGTTCCAATACCTTCATCTTTATACACAAATTAGAAAACGGTTCAGACTTCCTAGTTTGGCTGAGCAATAGTATAGGACAGCTAAAAATAATGCCTAAAAGATATACATATATATATGCATATAGTCTTTTATGATAATGCCTTAAATATCATTAGAATGTCATTTTTGTTTTTGCACTGTAATATTTTTAAGATTCTCTTCATTTTTTTTTAGCATCAGGATACAGTGAAAAATTCTTGTAATTATATGCTATTCATTCTACTTGCCTCCCTAGCATTGTCCCATCATTGTCCTTCTCTCAGAATTTGGACACAAATGTTTAAGGTGTCAAGTCTTGTGGGTTTAGTATAATTACATAGGAAAAAAAATCCAACAACCAACCATTTAAGTTCATGTAGAAGTCCATCACTTCAAAGGAGCAAAATGTGTAGAAATAAATAAACAGGCCTTTTTACCTGACTATGGTTGAGTACATAATCATATAAAGTCCTTTTATACACTCCTCTAAAACTCCAAACACCTGGCAATAGATATCTGGAGTGTACTGTTTCCAGTTACCAGGAAATGGGGGACACTACATGCATCAAGTTCTCAGGATGCGCCCCCCCTTCTCTTAAGCTTGCCATCAATGAAATATTTGCATCCAGAATGTCTGTACAGAAGTCTTCCTTAGCCTCAAACTTTTAGTCAACTCAAGTATTACGGGAAAGAATGATGTGAGTGGTGTCATGCTGGCACAGAGCACACTTGTAGAGTTCACCAAAGTCATTTAAGGATTTTCTTTTAACTTCTCTGAAGTTCAGATGCTACTTCCCCTAAATTTTTACGTTAGGGGAAATGCTACAGGAAGATAGTCATAGGAGCAGATCAATAGATAAGTGCAAATGATCATATAAAATAATGCTTATTGAAATAAATGGAAATGAAAACACATGGAGCATTTTCCAAAATAGACCACATTTTAGGGCATAAAACAAACCTAGGCAAATTCAGAAACACGGAATGGAGGATGGGGCCCAAATGGTGCACAAAGACATTAGCTAGACTGCATCCAGGCAAGCCTGGATAAACTCAACCAACTTAGCTAAAGCAAACATGGGTCCTGCTGCTGTGGAAATGAGTGGGGTGGGCCAAAGAGGACTACGGCTAGGTGGGTTTCAGATGGGACTGGAGCAAATGTCCTCCCCAGCATGCTTTGAGGGAAGACAACAGGGTTGCAGTTCCTCTGATTGTATTGTTCATAATCATATCACGGTTCCATTCTTGGGAGTCAAGTTTATTACTCCGGGCCCCCACAGTTCCTGTTTCTTCTAGTTCCCATGCTGGGGTAGACATAGGATGAGGTAGTTTTGAAGAGAGTGTGGCGGCAGCATCTGTGGCATCCATATCCGGCAGAGCAGTCATCCAGGGCGGTTTTTCGGGATAGGTCCGTGTCTTGGGCCGTACTGGTGGGGTTGCAAAGGTGGAGGCAGGATTCAGGCCAGCTGGCTGTGGCTGGCAGCGGTGTCACTGAGAGGCCATTTCGTGGTGGCAGGAACTTGTAGATTGCCTGCTCCTGAAACTTGAGAGTTAGTAGTTATGTCTGTTGTATGGTTAATGAAGATCTTCTCCCACTCTGTAATCTTTCTAGTTAGTTTGCTAGCTTAATTCATTTTCTAAAGCCTCTTCTTTACTTGTTTGGTTGTCTATAGGCCTGGGCACTGTCCCTGAGCACTTTCGCTAAATGCTAGTGCTCTACCACTTTAAGCCAGTGTCACTTTTGGTTTTCTGTTGGTTAACTGAAGATAAGAGTTTCAGAGAATTTTCTGCCCCACCGGGCTTTGAACCTTGATCCTCAGATATTAGCCTACTGAGTCACTAGGGTGACAGGCATAAGCCAGCAACACCCAACTATATCTTTTCCTACGTGTAGTCTTGCCTTTCTCCTGATGTAGGGGCTTGAGCCCAGGGCTTCAGACTTGCTCAGCTTGCTCAGCTTTCTTGATCACAGCTGGTACTTTAGCACTTGAACAATGCTAGTAGAGCAGATTTTTGCTGGTTGATTGCAGATGGAGTCTTTTTCTTCTAGGGCTGACTTTGAACTATAATACTCTGCAACCCCGCCTCCTGATAAGCATTCTAGGTGGGAGCCACAGCATGTGTGTACAACATTTTGATTCAGTTATGTTTTCAAGTTTATAAACCTTCCTTTGGTTTCCAGTTTGAAATGATATCTGCCATCATCAGTCTATCTTCATGATAGTTTGGTTTTTTTCTCTGTTTAATTCTGGTAGTATGGAGCTCAGCATAAGAGCATTAGTTGTTCTCTGACTGAATCACCTATGGATTAGTTCATGCTTTCCCTGTTGTCTTCTGAAGTAATAAGACTTCTGAGAATTTCACACAAGATTGTAATTTTTGGTTTTTTAAACGGGATGAATGTTCCTGGGACTTTGAGCACTGTGGTGACTATTAGAAAAATACTTAATATGATACAAGGAATGGATGCAAGCTTGTTATTTTAATGTTGTTTTTATGATCAAGATTAGTTCTATAAGCTTCCTGATCCCATGGTGATTCATTAGCTGTATGGTTTCATTAGATGTTTAGGCTGTACTAAAGTCTTTTCTTTTAAGATACGTGGTGTGAACTAAATTAGAATTGGGAATACTGAGCCCTGAAAAGTCTCTGAGAAAGCAGCAAGTGATTACTCTCCTTTGTTACTCTGAAGTCATGGGGCTTGAACTCAGGGTTTGGGGACTGTCTTTGAGCTTCTTTGGCTCAAGACTAGCACTCTTCCACTTGAGCCACAAAACCACTTACAGCCTTTTCAACATAGTTTTTATTGGAAATAAAAGTCTCATGGACTTTCCTGCCAAGGATGGCTTTGAAATGTGATCCTCTCAGCTTCCTGAGTAGCTAGGATTACAGGTGTGAACCACTGACATCTAAGTGAGAATCAAATGATTTACTTCTATGACTTTATCTCTAAGATTTACCATGGCTGGATTCCACATCCTTATGAGTCTTTTATCTGGATAAACCAATTTATTCATAAGTCTCAGATTCTATCCCAGAGCTAGAGCTTGATGTCTCTTACTTTTTTTCCCCTCCCTCTTTACCTCCCTCCCTCCCTCTCTCCCTCCCTCCCTCCCTCCCTCCCTCCCTCCCTCCCTTCCTTCCTCTATACTTTTCCCCACCCCAAATCCTGTAAACACTTCATAAAAAATCAAATTGTTGAGTGGCATGGTTTATGAGGTCTTTGGGTGGCATACTGCTTTTCCACTTCAAATTGAAGCTGATACTACTCTTTTTTTTCAAATTTTTGATTGTGATTAATAGAAGGGTTGCATTATATTCACCAGATAGAAGGTGCATAACTTCACAAACATTGATACCCTTTCTCATGACTTGGTCCCCATTTCCCTCCCACCCTCCCCCTGTTTATCTTGATTTTCCCCCTTACCTATCCAATTTCAAATAACTAATTAAGTACATATAAAATATAGCTGATATTACTCCTGGGATTGGGCTCAGGGCCTGAGCACTGTCCCTGGATTTTTCTCAAGGCTAGGACTCTACCACTTGAGCCACAGCACCACTTCTGGCTTTTTGCTATATATGTGGTACCGAGGAATTGAACCTGGGTCTTTGTGCATGCTAGGCAAGCACTCTACCACTAGGCCAAACTCCCAGCCCTGATACTACTCTTTTAGCTATGTTTACAATGGCTTGGAGATGTGATTAAAGTCAATTTTATACAGTCTTTGAAAAATCATGTGTCAACAAGGGAGAGAGGTTATAGAGGAAAGAGAAGAGAAAATGATGTGCTCGTAGATTTTAGGAATATAATGTGTAAAACCCATTCTGATCACAATGATACACTATTGCCAAAATAATATATTCTTACAATACTAAATAGTGATGATACTGTGCAGAAATGTAATCTTTCATGTATTTCTTGGGAAATATATAATGGGACAGTAACTCTGCTAAATAATACAACTGTTTCTTGTGAGGCTAAACATGCACTCAATGTCCCAGTAATTGTACTTTTAGGCATTCATCCCAGAAAAATGAAGAAAATCATATGTTTACACACAAAAGCATCAATTAATATACAGCAGTTGTATTTGTAATAACAAAAACTTGAAATACCCAAAATGTCCTTTGATGTTTAAGCAAACAATAAAACTTCATAATTAAACATTTCTTAATGTTATCAATAGTTCACTGAAAAGATCAGTCTCAAAATGTTTCAGACTATATGATTGAAATTCATATGATCTTCACGAAACAACAAGCTTGTGCTTGGAAAGACTGTATATAGAAAGAACAGATGGTATAATCTGTTCTACCACTATTTGGGTCCAGATATAAATATATGAATTAAAGTGATTCTTTATGTTGATTGAAAAGATCTTTGTCTTGATTGCAGTAATGGTTTCATGAATGTATGTGTGAAACAAAGTTATATAGCACTACACTGACACACACATACACACAGAAGTACATGTAAAAAATAGTGAAAATGAGCCCTGACTCATTAACCTGTGGCTTATATTTGTAATCTTAGATCTACAAGAGCCTGAGGTCTGAGAACCATAGTTCAAAGCTAACTTGGGTAGAAAAGTCTATGAAAATTTTACCTTCCATTAACCAGCACAGTGTCAGAAGTGAAAGGGTGGAGTTAGTGGCTGAGCTCCAGCTGTTTGTGACAAAGTCGAGTGAGAGCTTAGTCCTTGAGTTCAAGCACTGGTACTGGCATAAAAGAAAAAAAATAGTGAAAGGGAAACAAAGCTTGTAGTTAGTAATGTAATTAGCACTGTTAGTTTGTAGTTAGTACTGTAGCTAATAACATTTTATCTGTATTCATTTCCTGGTTTTGACATTATTCTAGAGTTAAAAAATGACATTTATTGCAGAAGAAAGGTTAAACACTCGTGAAGTAATGCACCTTCTATCTAGCGAATGTAATGTAACCCTTCTATTAATTGCAATAAAAATATATGAAAAAAAGAAAAGTTAAACACTCAATGGCGTATGTACAAGTCTTCCAAATTTCTATGAACTCATAATTAATTTAAAAGCATTTATCCTTTTATTTATTTTTTGTTATCTTTTTTATATATTTTTATTGTAATTAATAGAAGGGTTACATGCTATTTGCCAGATAGATGGTGCATTAATTCCCATACATTGATACCCTTTCACATGTCTTGGTCCCCATTTCCCTCTCCCCCACTCCCACCCCTCATCTTGTTTTCCCCCGTTCCCTATCCAATTTCAAATAACTGAATACAAATATATCTGATATATCTATATTTTGTTATCTTTAAGTACTTGTACACATGTGTTGTCACTCAACCAAGCAGCTTATGAATTTCTTGTGTCTTGGTCAATATCACCACTTTGAAAATTCTCACTTCTCCCTCCTTATCCTCCTTCCTTCACCTTTTCACTTTTCTTGATTTTGTAGGATATGAATTGACATTTTTCTTTTTCTTTTTTTCTCATATATTTTGAATTGACTTTTTTCTTTTACTGAATTTTAGTTTATTTCTTTTTCAATATTGGGTACTCACGCTCTCCCTGCTTGTTTAGTGTAAGTGCTTAAGCATCTTTGATCAGTTGTGATGCATTTTGTATTCTTCTGTAGTTCATGTGCTAGAAAATGGCACTTATATAATTGCCAATTCAAGATATCAGAAGGGTATTGGGTGGAAATATGGAAGAGAGAATAAACAATTGTGCACAAGGGTACACTCAGGTGCAACTCGCATATGTATTCTAAATGACCAGTGGACAAAAGAGCAAGTATAGCTGTAGTTCTTTTGTGAGTGGAACACAGAACGTGGAATATTAATGGGTTGTATATGAAAGAGACAACTATTCACGCACATTGGTAGAAGAAAGAAACGTGTCAGGAAAATACTATAAGATTAAAGTTTACCAAGGGAAATAAGCAGATCCTTTTAATGACCGTGGTTCAAAATAGTTGATTTAACGGAAAAAGTGGCTTCTCCGGAAAGCAGACATACGAGGAGCCAGCTAACACAGGTACATTGTGGCAGATATGAACAATAAGTAGAATCCAAGTGACAAAATGACCTAGGATTCACAGCTTCTGTTCCCCGTTTCTCTAGTAACCACCTTAACAAGCAGGGAGCCTCATCAGACAAGATATTGGAGCCATTCAGTAATGATCTCCTAATTATTTTGGCTCTGAATATGTCTCTAGAGGTCTTACATTGCTTAAAATCTAATAATCCTCCACAGACTCTGCACACTGAATGCTTCCATCATGCTTCTCTTGAGTAATCGCGGGTTCCATCAACTGAAACAGGGTATTGGGTATGTATGATGAATTATGGCTAATTTCTATTTTTTTACAAGCAAATAAATAATTTTGTGGCTCATTAGGCTGATCATTTTCTCTGATTTGTTCGACCTTTTCTGGGCTTTTTCTTATCAGCTGGTTTTCTCAGACCTCATTTTTCCCTGCAAGGCTCCAGTAATCAAATGAATTGCTGGACCTGTCAATCGAATGCCATGCCTGTTAAAATGGGATTCATCAGAAGAATTTCATTATGTTTTTGTTAGAACAGTTGTCAGAAATTGTTCATTCTTGTTCTCCTAGTCTTGTGGAGTGACAGATTGATGGATATACACCTGGAGGAAGTGAATCGTTTATTGAGTTTATGTTGAGATGGTAGCTGAAT
This sequence comes from Megascapheus bottae, assembly GCF_031878675.1. Lineage (NCBI taxonomy): Eukaryota > Metazoa > Chordata > Mammalia > Rodentia > Geomyidae > Megascapheus > Megascapheus bottae. Next base: position 38,441,164 of record NC_143522.1, on the reverse strand, counting down.
CAAAAGCTCGCCATACATAATTTTTGCCAAAAAATTCTCAGTAATCAGTTGTAGGAAATTAAAATCTTCTAGAAGCTTAGCATTGGTGGGAGTCTACCCAGGGTTTAAACACCAAATACATATTTAGGCAAAAGAAATTCCCTAGGGAAGAACATAGAAAACACCTATCCTTAAGAGGATTTTTTTTTTTTGCTATTTCTATTCAACTTGGAATAGCCAATCTTGTAACAATTAACAGGCAGAATAGAATGCCATTCTGAAGTAGGGGTATGGAGTCTGTAGACCTAAACAGTTCTCAGCATGATTCCTAAGGTTCAAAATAGTAATTGAGATGAACTTAACATTCCTGTCAATTTGACTTAACATTAAATCCCTGACCTTTTATTATTTGGGGATTCCCTATTGTAAAATTCTTTCTCTGCCTCTTAGAGATATAAATCATCTTTGGCTAGGAATGTCTTCCCTCAAGAATCTGGGAACCATCCCTTGGAAATGGCATTATCCAGAAAGACAAAGCTCCTATTGTCTCTCTTCATGGGAGTTTAGGAGACTATGTAGGACAAGCAGTGATTTAAGACATGGGTGGCCTGACCCCATTGATCAGCCTCCTCACCAGCCTATGATGCTTTGCTCATGTGCTCAGTCGGCATTTAAAAAACCTTCCTCTTGCCTCTCCCCAGACCCCCAGTGGAATTGAGTTCCATATCTCTCCTCTATTGCAGCAATTTATTTTGTCTAGTCCAATTATTTCAGATAAAGTATTTAATGGTTTGGCTGGTTTGATTCAATTCTTGCTCATATATTTTTTGACTTTTGTCTTAGCTGCACATAATATGCTATGGAATTTGGTGGTAACTTCCCATGGAGAGTATTTGTTACTGGAGTGTCAGGATCCATGCCAAGGGTGGCATCTAAATGTTTCCTGACTTTGACATGTCAGAGCTGTTCTGGAAGCTCTGATGAGGTAGGAATGTCTAATGTCTCCTGATTGTCTCACTCTGAAGCCAGGACTTCCTCACCTTCTCTTCAACAATTCCAAGTATGAACCCCTTACTTCTAAACTTGTCTCATGAAAAACTATGAGTTCTATGTGATAGTCACTAATTCTTTTCTTTTTTTCTTGTACATTTTTTTACTAAAGAATTTATTAACATTTATTTTGACATCATATTTTAAATGACATATTTAACAAATAAGTATTCAAGAAGGGAATCTTTATATACAATCACTGGCACTTAGATTTTAGAACATAATTAAAATTAGGCTTAGGGTGATATTTTTCTTAATTATTCTTTCCCAAATCTATATAAGCCAAGAAATGCTTCTTGTATCTCAATTGTATAAAAAATAGCCTCTGAGGGAAAGCACAATCAAGGAAAATAAGATACCAGTAGGGAAAACTTTCACTGGACACTTTCAGGAAATGGTTGTGCCTAAAAGTTATTTGGGAGAAAGCACATGAAACAGCACTGTTTTTTTTTTTTTTGTCCATCCTGGGGCTTGCACTCAGGGTTTGAGCATTGTCATTGGCTTTCTCAAGGCTAGAGCTCTACCACGCGAGCTACAACACCACTTCTGGATTTTTCTATGTATGTGGTACCAAAGAATCAAACCCAGGTCTTTGTGTATGCTAGACAAGCACTAGATCAAACTTCCAACCCAGGAGCATTGGTTTTCATATCATCTGGGCTTCATCTCAGTGAAACAAAAATGCTCTGTTAATCAAATAAAGAATGATTTGTAAAATGAGATCTCTCATCCACATTAAAGACCTTTTTTCCTTTTATTGCCCACTCTTTGGTTGCCCTGTTTCTATAGAGCTGACCTTTTTTAGTAGGTGGGCTAATAGCCACTGAGCAATAACTTTAGAGAAACGAATGTCAAGGTGATGGATTTACCAGGTGTCTGAAGCAGGGAAATATTGCACCTCAGAGATCAGACTGTGAGCAGTTATTATTGACATGCTTCTGCTGGCCCTGTCCCTGCAGAGAGAGGAGCCCTTCAATTTGGGGGAAATGCAAGGCCAAGAAATTAAGAGGAAGAAAACCAGTGGAAGTTGGAGAGTCTAGATAGTCTGACTGAAGCACAAGTCTCCCCAAACCAGATGAACCTATTTTTGTTCTTTTGGACATTGTATTTTTCTCTTCTACTTGTAAAGAGTAGTTGCCAGGGAAGCTGCTTCTGACTTCTATTCTCTCGGGGCTGAATGTGCATATAGCTACTTCAGTAACTTGGGTTTATTTCTTCAGTCTGAAAATACAAAATTTGGCTAGCTCGATGCTAACTGGAGATTTGATAGAATGGTTTGCAAAACCAGTGTCCTGTGTTCCACAAGCCAATAATCATTTACAAGGTTCCAAATGAAAAAGCAAAACACTGAAACACTCTATTCTAGAGACATTTATCTTGAATACATCATAAGTGTGAATGTATCCTCATTATTTAGATACCACATCACCTAACACTTTTTAAATGTTCTCTCTCCCCATAAAAATCCTACAAATATACCATGTTGAGAATGTACTATACAACTTGTGGGTGGGAATGGAATGGAAAGATTGGGAGAGAGCGAGAAAAAGAGTGACATGGTTCAAAAAGAAATGTGCTCTTTATCTGACTTGTGTAACTGTCAACCCTCTGTATAGCATCTTAAAATAAATTTAAAAAAGCGCTAAAATCTTAATAATAAAAATAATTTTAAACTAGGAAAATATCCTACAAATATAAAATGGCAATTCCAATTTAATAAATGAATGATTCAATATTAAAACATTTGTAGAAATTATAAAAATGTGTAAGCTAAAAGTTAAGGAGTTAGTGATAAAAATAATCAACAAAATTTATTTTAAAAATAAAATTTATTCATGATTGTAGCAATAAGATGTCCCAATGTCATGTCAAATTTTGCTTTTGTTTTAATACTTGTGACAAATGAAATATGGTATTCCTAGATGAGAAAGTAAGCTACGTGCCACGGCTAACTCATCTTGATTCTGAGGAATAAACAACTATTTTCTTTTGCCAGTCCTGGAGCTTGAACTCAGGACCTGAGCACTGTCCTTGGGTTTTCTTAAGGCTAGTGCTCTACCCCTTGGGCAAGAGTGCCACTTCTGGCTTTTCTATGTATGTAGTACTGAAGAATCCAACCCTGTCTTCATGCATGCTAGGCAAGCACTCTACCACTAAACCAAAATTCCAGCCCCAAATCATTCAGTTTTAATTGTATTTTCAGATTGTTTTTTCCTTTCTACTATTACTTAAATTATTCGACTCTAAAACTTCACAGGGGAGTTTCTGGAAATGCTTGTACCTAAAAGTTAGATGGGAGGCAAATATGCTACAGTGATTTAGATTACAGACTTTTATATACCTCAGACTGGGGTTGTAATCCCTATTTCACAATTTACCTAACTGTATAACCCAGGTGAAAATGTTCCACATTTCTGAGTGTCTGTTTTCCACTTTGTAATTCACATCTATCTCAACTGATTTTTGTAAGGGATGAGATACTTTGTGGAGCATACATTAAGCACTTGTTAAACGGAGTTATTTTTAATATGACTATGCATCTCAAAATCAAGTCATTAAAATGAGACTAAAATTGTTGCAGTAAATATGAAATGCAAGGCCAAACATGGCTAATTTGGCAATCTAAATAATTAGACGTGATTTTGATTCCAAGAATACTGATTGAGTCCTGGCTATATTCCAGGTGCCATGTAGATTTCAGGTGTCACAGGCTCTTACCTCCTCTGACATATCAATCAACTATTACTTAATTTTAATACATATCTCTCCATCGTTCCTTCCTTTTAGTCTGCAAAATTGTGTTCAGGTCTCTCCAATTGTTAAAAAAGAGAGAGAGAGAGAAAAGAAACAAAATACTTCTCTAAATTAAAAAATACTTATTGCTATTATAAAATGATGTTCAGAGGGATTACTATTGTATGAGTCATTTAATAAGTATATTTCCTCTCTCTCTCTCTGTCTCTCTGTCTCTCTCTGTCTCTCTCTGTCTCTCTCTGTCTCTCTCTGTCTCTCTCTCTCTGTCTCTCTCTCTCTGTCTCTCTCTCTCCCTCTCTCTCTCTCTCTCTCTCTCTCTCTCTCTCTCTCTCTCTCTCTCTCTCTCTCTCTCTCTCCCTTTCCACCAATGAGTTGTATAGTTTACTTTCATCACAAAGTCCAGTGAGGTCCACTGCTGTACTTTTTTTACACTTTGCCTATGCCCTATCCCCACTTTCCCAAAGACAGACACATAAATACATCTGATATAATTTGATATAAATATAAACAGGCACATAGGCATTGCACCCTTGTGTTTCTCCTCAGAGTATTTTCTGTGCTCTCACTGTGTGAGTGTCTAGAATCTTGTATAATTTATCATATTCCAGGGTATTTTAGATCTGCATATATATAAGGAGAACATTCACAAATTGTCTATTTCATCTTGGCTTAAGTCAACACAATTGGTTCTAGGTCCACCCCTTTCCCTGGAAATGACATAATACTATAGTTTCTAGTGGTTTTGTAAAATTCCATTGTTTATAGGTACCACATTTTTTGGATCCTGCTTTATTGTAGAGCATCTGGACAGTTTCTGTATCTTGGCTGTTGTGAATAGTGCAGCAAAGGTGTCTTTATGATACCCTTGTTTATGATACTTGGGGTAGTGCCATGGGATGATATGGCTGGGTTATAGTCAAGATGTATAGTTAGCTTTTTGAGGAACCTCCAGACTGCTGTCCAAAGTGGTTGTACTAGTTTATACTCCCACCAACAGTGCAGTAGGACTCCCCCAACATCCAACATTTGTTGTTGTTTAAATTCATAATATTGGTCATTCTAGCTGGTGTGAAATAATATCTCAAGGTTGTTTTGATCAGAGATGATGAGCATTTTCTCATGTATTTCTTTGCTATTCTTACCTCTTCTCCTGAGAAGTCTCTCCTCAGCTCCCTTGCCCAGTTAGTGATTAATTTGTTAGCTTTGGAGGGGTTAGTTTTTTTAGCTCCTTGTATGTTTTGGGTATTAGGTCTTTAATATATGCGGGTAAAGATTTTCTCCTGGTCTGTGGCTGTCTTTCTAGTTCAGTAACTAAAGTTTTGGGTCTTATGTGTGCTCTTAGAGCTATGAACTTTCCTCCCAACACTGAACTTGTAGTATCCTAGAGGTTCTAGTTAGTCACTTCAACAGTAGACAAAGTTTTCTGTATAGAATACTGACAAGGTTTCCAAAACCCCAATTCCTCAACATCTACATCTTCACATGGATTAGGTTCTTAAATGCCTTTTAAAGGTATCTTCTTTTCCAGTATGAATGGCAGGTAGCCTCCATTACAGTGCAGCTGAATTTTTGCCACTAAAACACATACTTGATTCTCATTTCACTTAAAATCTGAACATAGCACACACCATTCTCTACAGTTTGGGTCAGCATACAAAGACACTTCCCTGTCTTTGAATTTCACCCTGGGATTTACTCAGGAGTTTCTGGGCTTGTCCAGAAACAAGGCTATTCTACAGCTACTAGCCCAACAATGTTCACAGCAGCATTATTTACCATGGGTAAGATATGGAACAAATTCAGATGCCCCTCAGTAATTGAATGAATCAAGAAGATGTGGTACTTACACACAATGGAATTCTGTGCTGCCATCAGAAAGGATGACATTGTTTGTTAAACATGACATTTGAAATATGATGTAAAAATTAGTGCTAATAAAATATTTTAAAAGTTGCCCCTAGAATCATTGTTTTTTTTTTCTGCCAGTCTTGGAGCTTGAATTCAGGGCCTGGGCTCTGTCCCTGAGCCTCTCTGTGCTCAATGCTTGTGCTCTACAACTTGAGCCCCAGTGCCATTTCCAGCCCTCCCTGAGCCTGACACCCCCCCAACCCGCCAAGTCCCAGCATCATCTTACATAGTCATATGTCCATAGCTAAGCAAGATGAACCCCAAGATATGGAAATAAGTGGGTTTTCTTTGTGATTGTTGTTTTTAATGTACTATGTGAGGTTATTTCTTTTTCCTTCTTTCCCCCCCATGGTTTATCCCCTGTTGTCACTGCATTTTATTTTGGTACCTTGTGTCTTGTATATACATTTATCTGAATTAGGGAAATGAAGGGAAGCAACAAAATGGTGAGTCAAAGGACATATGTTTATTGTATATATACTCACAACTTTACCACTTCGGGAGTATTGGGGGGAAGAAAAGTGGGAGAAAAATGAGGGAGGGTAAAAATAATTGACAAGAAATGTGGTTACTACTGTAAGCATGTACGTGTAACCCTTCTGTACATTATCTTGACAAATTAAATAAAAAAATGCCCGTAAAACAAAATTGAAGTGTTTATTGATCAGTAAATCTACAGTCTACATTTTAGGACTGAAGAAGACAAGGAAGACTGTAACAGTAAATGGAATTCTATCCTGATAAAATCAACCAAGAATGTCAATATTTTATTTGCTGTTTTAAGTCTTGCCTATAGTTCATACATAGCAATGACTCACAACATGGAATAAAGAGAAGAAACTTGAGAAGCAACAATAACAAAGTCTTGACTCCTTAAAAGTTGCTAAAGCAATGGCAACAGCTACCCTCAATACATATAAAAACAGGAAATCATATATCTCTGGAAGCATGCCTTGAAGAGAAATGGCCTGTTCTATTTGGCATTGCTTACTGCTTTTCACAGTCAATTCCTAGTGAAATTTCATGCAGTTTCTTCTTAGCAAGAGAAAACAATTCTCGGGGAAATGAAATTCTTTCAAGTTCTCTAATAGGCTTCTGTTGACCTATTTACCACTGAGTACCAGATCAACCAGATGTCCCTGTTTGTCTTGTCCAAATTCTCCATAATGTGTTGATTAAAGCAAATCTCCTGACATTTCATGTGGATCATTAGAAACACCTTTAGACATTAGATGACATCAGAGTCATTTATATTAGAAATCCTATTATTCATTGAGATTAATTAACAGGGTGGTATTCAGGGAGCTGTACAGCTCTTTCTGGTGCTAGTTGCAATTGAGTCCCCTGCAGGGACAACACTGAATGAAATTTTACCAGTTCTTTCAAAAATAAAAGAACTCTCTGTGAGAAGTAGATGCACACTGATCCACTCTCAACAAATGCTTAAAAATTGCTTGCTAAGCTCCCTTGTTTGCATGTGCTAGAACCTGGTTGGGTTTGCTTTAATTAAAAGTAAATAACCAATATGAGAGTGAGAGTATCTTACCACTACCAAGAGCTGTCTAAAGCTCTGAAGAGCCATATTTTTGATTTTCTGAAACTCATGGATTGTACATGGTATATTTAGTTTACTTTACTAGACAGAGTTAGTTAGTTAGTTTATTTATTTGTTTTGTTGGTCGTGGGGCTTAAACTCTGGGCCTGGGCACTGTCCCTGAGATCTTCAGCTCAAGGCTAGCACTCTACCACTTTGAGCCACAATACCACTTCTGCTTACTGCTGTTAATTGGAGATAAGAGTCTCACAGACTTTTTATGCCTGGACTGTCTTTGAACTTTTATCCTTTGATCTCAGCCTCCTGAGTAGCTAGAATTGCATGCATGAGCCACTGACTCTCAGCTAGGTTCTTTTATTCTCATAATCCTAAAACCATAGCAAACACTCTTATTTAATTTTTATTTTTTATTTTATTGTCCCGGTAATGTATAGAGGGATTACAATTACATTTGTCAGGTAGTGGGTGCATTACTTCTCGAACATTGATACCCCTTCTCATATTTTTGTACCCCTTTCCCCCACATCCTCCCAATCATCTTGTTTTCCTCCCTTCCTTTCCCTATTTCAAGTAAACATATTATAATATGCCAGGTAACAAAGTCAGATACAGTAACTACATGAGATTAACCATAAGGGGGAAAAGACAACAGAAACAACTGCACATAACAATTAACACAAAGATAAACCTCTTGTTTCCGTTTCCTCGCGTTCATTTCATTTAGTCTCATCCTATATGACCATATGTACATAGCTTTTGAACTACCATGATCTTCTGTTAGGAGCATCCTAAACACATACTAATTGTTACAAATGAGGGAAACCATGGAGCCTATTTTCCTTTGGGTCTGGCTTACTTCACTTACTATGATTTTTTTCCAAGTCTTTTCATCTCTTTATGACTGGGGCGATGTCATTCTTTCTGATGGCAGCATAAAATTCCATTGTGTGTAAGTACCACATTTTTCCTTTTTTTTTTTTGTGGCTTGTGGGGCTTGAACTCTGGGCCTGGAAGTTGTTCTTCAGCTGAAGGCTACCACCCTAACGCTGGAGCCACAGCGTCACTTTCCATTTTCTAGTGGTTAATTGGAAATAAAAGTTTCAGGGATTTTAGTGCCTGGGTTAATTTTGAACTGCAAGCCTCAGTTCTTGGCCTCCGGAATAGTTAGGATTACAGGAGTAAGCCACCGCTGCTGGCATCTTCTTGATCCATTCATCTACTGAGAGATATTTGGGTTGGTTCCATATCTTAAATATGGTAAATAATGCTGCAGTGAACATCATTGTGCTAGTGTCTTTAGTATGTCCTTGTTTCTGGACCAGTGGGTAAATGCCAAGTAGTGGAATTGCTGGGTCATAGGGCCACTCTATGTTTAGTCTTTTGAGGAATCACCATACTGCTATTCAGAGTGGTTGAAGGAATTTGCACTCCCACCAACAGTGTAGTAGTGATCCCTTCTGGCCACATCCCTGCCAGCATCTGTTGTTATTAGAGTTTTTGATAATGGCCATTCTGATTGGAGTGAGGTGGAATCTTAAAGCTGTTTTGATTTGCATTTCTTTTATGGCCAGAAATAAAATGTAATTTTTCTGAAGAGAAAGATGCCAACTAAAATGACTCATCAATTCAGTTATGTATTTTAAATTGGAATTATAAGTGTATAATAGTGTATAAGAGTATAAGTTTATGTTGATTATGCTAAATGTTCTTAAGGAGACATGCATGTAAAATGTACAAACAAATGATCATAAATGTTCTGATTCTTTTCAATGTTTCTGCTGTTTTTAATCCTCTTGGGGCTGAACAATGTTTTCTCACTTAGAAGATACCTATGTTTTTGAAAACATTGAGAGATTACCTCCTAACTAGTTAAAATTGCCTAGCAAGAGAGTTTGATTAAGCTACAAACTGGAATTTTGCTTTAGACACTTATGAGATAGAAGACTGTAATTAATGGGCCAAAAAAGTGTTATGGCAATCAGTTATTTCTTATAGAGTTGTAAATATAAAGAGTCCATTTTTACTTTTTTTTCTTTGTTCTATATTGGTATATCACTCACAAAATCCTTTGTGGTTATCATCTTACTATCAGGCTATTTTTACAAACTGGATTTTCTATGGAAACTCACTTGTATAATTATTCCACTAGGCAATTCTCTCTCTCCCTCTTTCTTGTTTTGTGCCAGTCCTGTGGCTTGAACTCAGTGCCTGAGCACTGTCCTCGGGCTTTTGCAAGGCTAGAGATGTACCACTTGAACCACAGGACCACTTCTGGCTTTTCCTATTATGTGGTACCTGGGAACTGAACCCTCGTATTCACGAATGCTAGGCAAACACTCTACCACTAGGCCAAACTCTCGGCCTGACAACTCTTTCTTTTTAACGTCTGTGCAAACTTTTTGCTCTGTCTTCCCCTGGTAAATTCTTACTTGGATTTGTGCAGCAAGGCCTCCCAAAAATCCTATAGTGAGGACATTTGTTTGTCTTGATTTAGCCTATCATTTTCAAAATTAAACAAGAACCATTTCCCTTCCTGTATCACTTATTAGCACTCCAAAGGACTACTGGATTGAGAAATGCTCGATTGAACCTGTCTGGTCCTTTTAATTCTCATTTCTCTCATTTTAGCTCAGGGCCTTATGATCTCCACCTAGTCTATTAGCCCTTCTAAATAAGATCTGCTTTTCTTTCTCATATTCAGTGTGCTCTTTAAATGCTGCTAGGGGTGATTTTTTGAATAACACATTTCTAAATGTATCCTGGAGGAGATGGATCATTGAATTACAAGCTTGGAGACTTTTATTCATTTCTTATTTTTGCCTCTGTTTTTACAATTGAAAACCCATCAGATTCTTCTAGATGACTTTATAGTTCTTTTCAAATGTACTTTTATAAGGTACAAATTCCTTCTTTTGCCTGCCATGAAATTGCCCTGGCCTACCATTTTCTAACTGAATTTCCTGTTCTATTTTTTTTTCTCCTGGAACTGTATAGTTTAACCAAACATACTGCTACTTACTATTCTCTGTATACGTCACACTATTTAAATTCTTGATTTCCTTCCTTTCCTTCCTTCCTTCCTTCCTTTATTCTTTTCTCCTTCTCCTTCCTCTTCTTCTCCTTCTCCTTCCTCCTCCTCCTCCTCCTCCTCTTCTTCTTGTTCTTCTTCTTGTTCTTCTTCTTGTTCTTCTTCTTGTTCTTCTTCTTCTTCTTCTTCTTCTTCTTCTTCTTCTTCTTCTTCTTCTTCTTCTCTCTCTCTCTCTCTCTCTCTCTCTCTCTCTCTCTCTCTCTCTCTCTCTCTCTCTCTCTTTCTCTCTCTCCCTCTCTCTCTCTCTCCCTTTCCTTGGCTCATGTAATTGTAATTCCTCTATCACTTATATAATAACAGCAAAGATGATTAATTTAAAAAAAGATGACAGATGTGAGCTACCAGTGTCCAGCAGAAATACTTCTCTTTTTACTTCATCTCTCTTATAGCTTAGAGTTCTTTTGTTTCTTTTAAAACTAATAGTCAAGTTTAAGGTACAACACAATTATTCTTTCTTTCAGGAAACGTTTAACTCCTATTACCCGTTGGGGTTTCTCCTAAAGTTGACTCTGGACTTTCAAGACTGGGTTTTACTGTGCTGCTCACCCTGCCTAACTGGTGATCTTCCTGACTCAGACCCCAGGTACATTCGATGAGTATGCCACTACATCTGATTCCAAGTTTGACCGGTAAAGCTCTTCATACCTCTACTCTGGGTTGTGCCATTTTGCCTTGATATATATTGATATATATGCCTATTCACTCATGAAATTACAAGTGAAGTAAGAGACTGTTATTTACAAGTGCTAAAGTCAGAAACTTTAAGGCAGGTACCATTAACACACATATACGCACCCACATGCACACACGCTCACATACTTTCTTCTCAGGGAATCTATTGCTGGTAGAAATTTTTATAATGTTTAATTGAAAAATAAATGTGATCTATTAGAAATGTACTAGAATAAAATATAAAGCCTAAAGGAAAATATTGATTTTTTTTTCATTTGGGAATAAAAAGGATATAAAAGAAAAGCCTTTTGGCTCTATATTAACCATAGATACAATAGTTTAATTATCCAGTATACACACAAACACAAGCTTGAGAAGAACGATTACCAAAATGAACTGCTAGGAATTAAGCATTTACACAAATCTTTTTGTAGACGTTTATAGCCCTTTAATTTTCTCCTAGAACTCTTCCTTGAAAATTGCAAGGTAAGTAAATAAAGGACCCTGGATTGACAAGATGACTAATCTTTCAGTGTGGATGTTTCATTACCTCCCAGTAGGTCTTTGTTTGAGAGTCCTTTATTTGAACTTCATTTAGTAGCTGTTCTTTAGACATTGTATTCCAAGTCCCATTGTACTCAAATTAAGCTGGAATAATTACAGTTCAGTACATGGGTTCTCCATGTTGCTTTTGGAACCAAACAAAAGAATTCAGTCTTCCCTTTGTCATGTTTCTTGTTTGTATATACAGGTATTTATATTAGAGAAATAAAATCCTGTCACCTTAAATTTCTCTTCACAGATTAAACATGATTTTTTTTCTCTCCCCCTGCCCAGCCCCCGCCCTAAGAACCTTGGAATAGCTTTGTGAGAGGATGGCTGCTGTGATTAGAGAGGGGAACAGTGTCGTGCCTGCCATTTGAATAAGGATTTAGTGAAGTCTATAATGCTGAGCTAGTCAGAGAAGAAGCTTGAAATATACATCAAAAGGAATTTAATCTAGGCAAGCTAAAAATAAAAAAAGTCTATTTCATGGAGACATGTTAGTAAAAAAATTTAGAGTGTGAAAAAAGGACTTATCATCTAGAAAAAAAACAGTCTGAAAAGAGAGAACATATTAGCTGGTGGCAAATGCCATCATAATTCCATGTTTGGTGTTGCCAATGAAGTATATTCTAATTTAATATATTGTTTTGTTTAACTTTGTTAGAACCAGTCAGAACTCAACGAAAACTTTGGAATTATAATTTTCTTTTTGCCAGTTGTGGGGCTTGAACTCAGAGCCTGAGCACTGTCCTTGGGCTTTTCTCAAGGCCAGAGCTCTACCACTTGAGCCATAGCACCACTTCCACCTTTTCCTATGTATGTGGTACTGAGGAATCAAACCCTGGTCTTGGTGCCTGTTAGGCAAGCATTGTACCACCAGGCCAAACTCCCTGTCCCTGGAATTATAAGTTTTTAAGAGTAAACAACTGTGATTATGTTATTGATGTCATTAGCATACCTCCTGATCTTACAGGGGCCATCTCTGATCATGGCCTATAGCATAACCAAAACCCAACAAAGCAAACTGTATATTTTAAATGCACAATTTGCTTGCAATTCTGATATTTCTACCTTATAGGAATACCAAGGTAGCTCTCCAAAGCTGGCATACTGAAACCTTCTCTTCAGTGTTATGGCATTTGAAGGTGGGCCTTTTAATAATAGATAATAAATGAGGTCCTCATGAACTATTTTGGTGTTCTTATAAGCAAGTCCTCAAAGAACTACCTCAAACCTCCCCCCCATGTGAAGACACAATGAGACAGCTGCTATCTATGAACCGGAGAAGAGCTCTCAATAGATGTTCAGCCTGCCAGTGTTTTGTATTCCTCAGTTCTAGATCTGTAAAAAATAAATGTTTATTACTTGAGCTCTCTATTCTATGATATTTTTGTTATAGATGACTCTTACTGTGGCTTTTGGTTTGGCCTACTACTCAGAATCATCATTTGTTCCTTCTCAAATCTTTGAGTAGGCAGAATAAGTTTGCATTTATTATTAACCTGTCTGTATGTGGATATAGACAATGTTAGAGTTTCACTTATCACTTGTCACTAAGAAAAATGTGGGCAGTGAAGAGGAAACTTACTTCTTGTTTTGGAATAAAACAACTCAGGTCTTTGTTGGTAGCTCAAGTGCTTCATTTTTATACATAAAATAGCAAAACATGCCTTTATATGAAGGTCATTTTAAATCATAACCTGTAGAGTAAGGTAACTGAACAAAGCAGACAGAATTTACTCACATAAAAGATTTTTCTAAGGAGGAATCCTATTGAGTCATTCAGAAAAAATACATAGTCAGTAGTTTAAAAGTGGAAGATTTTTTTAGCACCATAAGGAAATGATAAATTTGTGAGTCCCTCTTTGTTTAAGCCATTGATTGCTAGCAAGTAGTGATATTCAACAAGTAGTTGAACAGTTTTAGAAGGCTTTCTTTTGGAGGACATTTCATGAAATTTATATACTTTCTCAAAAAGCATAGGGATTATTCCTGATATTGAAAATATATTCTTAACTAAATCATAATTTGACAAAAGAAAGATGTGTTTTATTTAATTCCATCTGAATTTGGGGTCGTAATTTAGGATACTACCCTATACCTTTGTTTTAAAATTCTTGAGATGTTTACTTTGCAAATGAAGTGACTATTATGTATAGGCTAAGAGTACTATTCCTTATGAAACATGTGACATACAACTTAGAATAAATTCTGGCAAAAATAAAAGTTGTTAATATAACAAATATTCTGGTATCAGGGCTAAAAATCTTCATCATTATGTAAATGTCTTTTATCTATAATGAAAGTTGATATTCATGATTAGATATGAAGAAGGTGCTGAATTAATAAAAGTTAAATTATCTTTGATGCAGGTTTGGAGTGGGTATGTTTGTTTCTCTTCTGTTTGACAAGTGATTCATGTGTGAGTTATGAAGTGGTTTTAAATTGCCCAGAACTGAGATTTAAAAAGTCATGAACAGGTAAGGTTCATCAAAAATATATTTGTATATCAATTTGCTTGGAACACGAGAAATATGGTTCTGTGAAAACAATGCTAAAGGGTTTATACAGAAGAGCTTATTGTATATCTACTATGTGCCAGGGAGTATAGGGATAAAAGAAAGCAGTTAAATACTTTCCCAAGGTTATGGGAATGAGTGACAAGTGATGGTAGATGATTACCGTGGACCCAAAGGCAGAGTGCTTTCAGGCTCAGACCATAGATATTACAAATCTTTCTAAGGACCAGTGAAGGCTTTCTTTTGAGGGATATACTTAAGTAGTTTTAAAGTATAAATGAACCAGCACCTTGGTTGGCCTGGGAAAAAGAGAGTAACCCAGGAGGAGGTAATGCTTATATTTGTTCTAGGTCACATAAAACATTAAGATATACTGATGTAGAAAGCTGTGTTCAATTTTTGACATTCTATTAACAGGAGAATGAATTCATTACTTTTTGGAAAGACTCACTTCAGTAGCTCTGGAGGGTCAAATGAAATACCCTTACCAGATACAGGAAAGCCAGTTAGTAGGCAATCACATGTGTCCAGAGATGAAGTGATGGCTTCAGAACTGTGAAAAGTCATATATGATTATAAAATCACCCTTTTCAGGAAGACCTTTGTCTTTTGGCTTCTGCATGCACCTCATACTCTAAGAAAGGTTAGAGCTATATCTGAATTTCCTGTAAAATAGATGTCATAGTGTTCTCCATTTCTAGATTCTTTCATTAGCTCTTCTGATCCTGGTGATTCATGTCCTGTCTCTGTCCTTTAGCCAACATAAAACTTAAAACCCAAACCAAATAAAAACAAATCTTCTGAAGTTGAAGAGACATAAACTCCGGTGGGTATTTGGGGGTGGAATTGAGGAGATCCTAGGGAATTCATATCATATTTCTCCTGCTCTCTGCTATGACCACTTGGCTGTAACACATCCACAAGATTTATTTCTTGTTAGCTTGGGAAATGACAGATAGAAAAGGATTCAGGATAATTGTGGTTTTGAGATCTAATAAGAGTGTCATTCATTTTTAGAAGATTCGCAGATGGGACTAGTTCAATTGTGAGTCCTTGGGACAGTCTGAGAGACATTCCAGAAGGCAGGTTTATAGTAATGGAGTTCAGAGGGTGATGTGGCTGGTGGTAGACAAGGAAGTCGTCTCTATCTAGGACACGGTTGACAACATGTTAGATAAACTGAAGACACTGATAAAAGAGTGAAGACAGTACAAGCCATCAAATTTAACAGGATATCTGGGGGAAGAGGCTCTATGAAGTGAATTCCTTTGTTTAGTTTATTTTATTGTCAAGGTGAGGTACAAAGGGGTAGGTTGCCTAAATAAGGTAATGAGTATATTTCTTGTCAAGCAGTGTTACCCCCTCCCTAGTTTTCTCCCAGTTTCCCTCCCAGCCCAAGTTGCAGAGTTCATTTGCAATATATATATATATATATATATATATATATATATCTCACTGTTGTCACTGATTCGCCCCTGAATTCCAGGTTGAAACCAAAGGGATAATGAATCAACCCTTAAAATATTTGAAACATGTTAATTTGGGATGAATAATGTCTTCTCTCTCTAAGATAAAGGATTGTGCACGCCAAATATTGTGGTCACTGTGGCCTCACCCATGATCCATAAATTGTGAAATGAAGTAAGAAGTAATAAAACAAAGCTAGGAATGGAACACAATAAATATATAAATGTTTTCAAGGACCATGTTTATTTTGAGGATCATTTTACCCAGTAAAATACAAACAATTTCAACAAAACTTCAGATAAATATGCCAAAGAGAAACTGCCGAAGTTCAGAGTACTCTACAGAATAAATTCTCTCCTTGTTAAAATGTGTTGTTCTAACAATCACGGGATGGCTTGCGATATTCTGAAGTCAGCGATTCTCAAGAAGCCTTGCCATTCTGAAAGGGAGATTTTTTTTTTCTAACACTGGCTGCAGAATGCAGTCATACATAATGAAAAGAAACCAAAGATAACAAGGTTTTCCTGTAGGGAATTGCCTGAAAATTGTTTAGACCTTTGCTATTAGATGAAAATCCTTTCCTGGAGTAAACGAATTTGCATGGCTATATTTGCTTAAAAAATTGACCTTTTTCATACAGGATGAGATTAAATGAAATGAACTATAGACTATGGAAACAAGAGGTTTATCTATGTGATTGTTGTTCTTAATGTACTATGTGAAGTTATTTCTTTTATCTTTTTTTCCCTATAGTTAATCTCATGTGGTTACTCTATCTGACTTTGCTACCTGGTATATTGTTTATTTGTTTATTTGAAATAGGGAAGGCAAAAAACACCCAAGATGATTGGGAAGAGTGGGGGTGTGGGGAGTAACAGAGGGACAAAAACATGAGAAACCCACTACTTGACAAATGTAACTGTAACCCCTTGATACATTATCCAGACAATAAAATACAATAAAAATTGACCTTTTACAGGAACCAGAAAGGATCATTCTGACTATAGGGAAAGTCAGTGCTCAATGGCTCTAACCTTGGGCTTTTTTTGTTCTTTTTTTCTCTTTTCTTTTTCTTTGATTTTCTTGTCAGGGTGCTGCATAGAGGGTTAGAATGACATATGTAAGATAGTGAATACATCTTCCTTCCTTCCTTCCTTCCTTCCTTCCTTCCTTCCTTCCTTCCTTCCTTCCTTCTTTCCTTCCTTCTTCCCTCCCTTCCTCCCTCCCTCCATGCCCCCTCCCCCATCCCTCTCTACCTTCCTCCCTTTCTCTTCCTCTTTCCCTCTCTTCCTCTCTTTCTCCTCCCCCCCCCCACATTGAACTCTGGGCCTGGGCACAGTTAGATTACAGGTGTGAGCTACTCTTGCCCAGCTAGCGAGTACATTTCTTATAGAAAATTTCTTCATGTTTCTTGTTCATGTTTTTCTCCCACTTTCTCCCCGCAATTTCCCCAAGTTGGAAAGTTCATTTCGACCATATTGTCTTGTGAGTATTGCTGTTACAGTACTTCACTCATTGTTCTTTGTCTCACCATTTTCTTGTTCCTCTTCCCTTCCCTAATTCAAATAAACATATATACAATACACTAGGTACCAAAATCAGATATAGTGAAAACAGGGGATAAGCCATAGGGGAGAAATGAAAGAACAAAGAAATAACTTCACACAGTACATTAAAAGCAATAACTACAATAAACTTGGTCTAAAATTTCTTGGTTTAAGACATCTCCCACACCAGGTTAATTTTAATTGGAGGAAAATCTATCATCTATCTGTTTGTCTGTCTGTCTGTCTGTCTGTCTATCTATCTATCTATCTCTATATTTGAAAAACTAGTATAATACGGTTTTTAAAAATCAATTTACACTGATTTCAATATATATGCTTAAAGATCATAGTATGTTGGGTGATCAGAATCTATTAAATTATTTCCACAGAAAATTAGTCATTTAATAGATAAGTATTATTAAATGGCTCATCTAATCAATATCTTTTATTTTAAAAAATATATTCTTTCAAATCATCACCTCACAGGACTGGTATGTGAATGAATCTTGTTGAATGGTAGGATACAATACTTTGTAATGCCTCGGTTGGCATATAATATTCTCTTTTGCAAGCTGACATTCTCCTTCATAAGATAAGGCCAGCTTAGGCAAACACTGCTGACACAGTGTTCTGTTCTGCTGATGTTACAGAAAACTTGGAGATTTCAAATGTAGCATTAGCCCATAAGTAAATGCCATTTTTCATCGACAGCACAAAGTACCACAATAAAATGTCACATCTGGTGTTAGTTGTCAGCTTATCTGTCAATTTGTACTTTTATTGTGACATGAGTTTCTTAGGTGCTTTTGGCACTGGTTAGATGAATTAAGTAGTTTACAATTTTCATCCAGTATAGGCTTGCATTTCAAAAGTATTCATGAATTGTTGGGTAACAGTGGCACAAGTCTGTCAGTTTAGCCACTCAGGAAGCTAAGATCTAAGATTATGGTTCAAAACCAGCCTGGCAAAAAAGTCCGTGAGACTTATCTGTAATTAACCATCAAAAAGTCAGAAGTGGAGCTGGGATCCAAGTGGTAGAGTTCTGCCTTTGTATACAAATAGCTCACAGACAGCGCCCAGGCTCTGAGTTCAAGCCCCAGGATTGGCACAAAAAAAGTCTTCACAAATTATTTGTTTTGCCGTCAGGACATATTTTCTCATTGAAAAATTATATTGTAAATGATGTGACAGAGTTTATTTAACCCATAATAGAGATGAAGGTCTAAACTTAAAATGAAATACATGACAATGCTGTGACATCACTTTAAATATGATAAAGTATATTCAAATAAGTATTTAAAATTAAAAGTAAAATATTTTTGACATTTTTAATATTAATAATGTAAAGTCACATTTTGTATTACAAGTAATACTAACTTCAAAAAGTCACAAGAAGCCATATAATGAGTGATTGTTGTCCTTAATGTACTATGTTATCTCTCATCTCTTTTGCTATCCCTTGGTTATCTCATATTGTTACAATATTTCACCTTTTTTTCTGATATATTTTATATGTGCTTAATTGGTTATTTGAAGTTGGATAGGGAAGGGGGGAAATCAAGATGAGTGGGGGGACGGGGAAGGGAAATGGGGACCATGTCATGAGAAAGGGTATCAATGTTTGTGAAGTAATGCACCTTCTATCTGGTGTAACCCTTCTATTAATTACAATAAAATAATTTAAATTAAAAAAAGGGTACAATACAAGACTTCACAGTCTTCCATGTCTCTTATCCAGAAACTATCCCTGCACATGCTCAGTGATCTGAGGAATGAAATAAAAGGAAATCCATAACAACAACAACAACAACAAAAAAGTCACAAGCTGCAGTTATAGTTGCATAATGTCCAAGTCAGAAGCTCTCTTTTGTGTATGTCTGCAACATTAGCCTGTATTTTTTTTCTTTTGGTGGTGCTGAGGTTTGAACTCAGGACCTTGAACTTCCTAGACAAGAACAGGACCACATGTACTGTGACCCCAGTTCTTTTTGCTTCAGTTTATTTTTCAGGCAAGGTCTCATTTTTACCCAGGGCCAGCCATTCAGATTACAAGCCTCCTACCTCCTCCAATCTCTGCCTTCCAAAGCTTGGATTATGCTCTATCTGTACCCAACTAGCTGGTTGACATAAATTAAAGGCATGTACCACTATGACTAGCAAACAGCATCAAGATTTAAATTCTATTTTCTCTTCTTATATACATTCTGGAGACTATTCCTTCATCCCAGAGTGTTGTTTCTGCTCTACTTTTGAACTTGATGGTTTCTGAACCTGCTGAATACTATCATACAAAGACTTCCATTTGGTGTATTTTGAAGTTTACTAAAATGCAAATGGGATAGTGCCATGGCATCGACTATTCATCATCCACCTGTTTAGTTGTGGAGGGAGGTGTGGTGTATGGAAATCCCTTTTGTATCTGTAAGAGCATAATTACAGTGATAGTTTTCCTTTTCACATATCCATTCATTTCGGGTATTTCACATATCCATTCATTTCGGACTCTTTATCTTGGATTCGTGGATCTGGTTTTCTTGGTAGATTTTTGTTTGCTTTCTCTGAACTTCTGAGAGCTAATACAGTGAACTGCTAAGGACCTAGTCCTCAGAGAGACAATTTTGATATTATCCCAACTTCATCAAAAGTTGGTTGTATAATTTTAAGTGAATTACTATTACTCATGTTTTCTAAGCCTTAATGTGTTCATCTGCTACATGGCATAAATTATAGCACCTTACTTGATAGGTTTGTTAGTATTAATCCAGGCTTGGTGTTTAGCACAGTGCTTGGAATAAAGAAAACACTGGGTGTTATTTGCAACCACGACTTAAGAAAGAGAGAGAGTTAGCCAATGTCATACATACAAGAGCCTGAATTTAGGAGCAATCTGAAGCCAGTACCTTGGGTTGTTTAACAAGCACTCTACTCTTTTCCAGGCAAAAGACATGTTTTGAATGTGTGTTTGGGGAAGAAGCAGCTTGTGAGCATGATGTGTGTGAGGTGGGAACTGGATGTGAGCTGAGAATCAGAACACCTAGGCCCCTGAAGAAACTTTTCAAAGTGTGGGAAGCTTGGCAGTGACCCTAAGGAACCCTGACTCCCTCACTCCTCCGGGTGGGCTATGGCAGGATGTGGATGCAGTCCCTTTGCATCTAGTGTGCCCTCTACTCCAGGAAACTGATTTGGAAGTTGTTACATTATGCTGCCAGGGCAAGGTTTCTGCTACCAGAGGTCTCAAAACAGCCAAAGAGGAACTCAAGTGGAAACAAAGGAAAATGTCTTTAGGCCCAGTATGTGCAGTCCTAGACGGGCACTCTTTAGAATAAACATTTTGCTTCCTACTGTCCCAGAAGTGACTAAGAATTCCACATGCAAAACACACTCTTAACAATCACAGGAGTATTTTTGTATCAACCAGTTCCTATTGAGCTAATTTCTCCATTTGATAATAGAATTAATTAGCTCTTATTCCTAATCTATATACAGTCCTCACAATCCTCACTACCATAAATTAACTGCTAATCTATATTTTGACAACAAAAATAAGATGATGTAAAGGTAATTAAGAACCATTGAAGCATTTCAGCAAAAATACTGTTGAATTGTTTTTTGTTGTTTTTGTTGACTAAAATCACAGCTGAGTTTTAAACATTCAGAAAGTTAAACAAATTATATTCCTATTATAACATAAGGATTTAAGACATACTTCAACATAGCTTACAATGTGATAGAATCTTCTTAAAGGAGTACAAATTAATAGGTGTATGTTCTTGCTTAAGCTCTTTACGTGATGTTCTTAGACAATGACTCCAGTATGAAAATCCATTGACTATATTTCTAGTTTTGTAGCTGAAGGGAGTTAATAGGGTGCCCAAATACAGAGCTAGTACAGCTGGGTGGGGAGAGGAGGAGATGAGGGGAGCTGGGATTTAAAATCAAAGGTGCCTTTCTAGAATATGTAAACTTAACATTCCTCTACTCTGAACTGAAGATGAAAGGAGTGCGAGAAAACCAACCTGTGACAAATATCTAAAAGATATTATGATTGAAATAAATATTCTTCCCTCTATATAAAAATATGACATTGATTTTGAGAAGTTTTTCACTATCCAGATTTTAGTCATTCAAGTTATTCCACTCTCTCCCCACCCCTTAGGACATCACAGCTTTCTTTTTTTTATTCTTCACAGTTTTCTATCCCAAATTTATGCTGTCATTTAGGGGTATCTCTTCCAGGTCTTCCTCTCCTAACAACCTTAAGGCTCTGCAGTTGTGTGCATATGTATGCAGATGCTGTGTTCTCTCAGGTTGGCACAGTGGCACTGTATTTTAGCTTGCTTCAAAATCAAATGGTGCTACTGTTAAACTCAATCATCAAGATTTCTGGTTTACAGACAGAGATTCATCAAAGAAAGAGAACTATAGACCTATTTCTTTGATGAACATCGCTGCAAAACTTCTCAACAAAATACTGGCCAACCGTCTACAACAAGTCATCAAAAAAATAATACACTATGATCAAACTGGATTCATCACAGGGAGGCAAAGCTGGTTCAACATACGCAAATCAATTAATATAATTCAACACATCAACAGGAGCAAGGACAAAAATCACAGGATTGTCTCAATAGGTGCAGAAAAGGCATTTGACAAGATCCAACACCCCTTTATGTTAAAAGCTCTGGAGAAACTAGGAATCCATGGAACATTTCTCAATATAATAAAGGCTGTGTATGAGAAACCCACTGCTAGTATTACACTTAATGGTGAAAATCTAAAGCCATTCCCTCTAAAATCAGGAACGAGACAAGGATGCCCACTCTCTCCACTCCTCTTTAACATAGTATTAGAATTCCTAGCCAGTGCAATAAGGCAAGAAGCAAGCATAAAGGGGATCCAAGTAGGGAAAGAGAAAGTAAAACTATCCCTCTTTGCAGATGACATGATTCTGTATTTAAAGAATCCTATAGACTCTACTCCCAAGCGACTTGAGCTGATTCAAAACTTTGGAAGGGTAGCAGGGTATAAAATTAATCCTCAAAACTCAACTGCCTTCCTCTACGCCAACAGTGAGAGGAATGAGGCAATAATCAGTAAAGCAACGCCTTTCACAATAGCCTCAAAGAAAATAAAGTACCTAGGAATTAGCTTAACTAAGAATGTAAAGGACCTTTTTGATGAAAACTTTAAAACCTTAAAAAAGGAAATTAAAGCAGAACTAAGGAAATGGAAAAACCTCCCATGCTCCTGGATTGGAAGAATCAACATTGTGAAAATGACAATCTTGCCAAAGGCTATCTACAAATTCAATGCAATACCCATCAATATCCCAATGGCATTCTTTAAAGAAATAGAAGAGGCAATTCAAAATTTCATATGGAATAATAAAAGACCCCATATAGCAAAAACACTTCTTAGCAGAAAGAACAGCACTGGAGGAATTTCAATTCCAAACTTTAGACTCTATTACAGGGTTATAATTCTCAAAACAGCTTGGTACTGGCACAAGAACAGGCCTGAAGACCAATGGAATAGAACTGAGGACCCAGATATTAAACCACAGACCTATGGCCACCTAATCTTTGACAAGGGAGCCAAAAAAATAGAATGGAAGAAAGACAGCCTCTTCAACAAGTTGTGCTGGCAGAACTGATTAAGCACCTGCAGAAAACTAAAGTTGGATCCTTCTTTGTCACCCTGCACTAGAATTAACTCCAAGTGGATCAAAGACCTGGAGGTAAAAGCTGACACACTGAAAACTTTACAAGAAGGAATAGGAGATACACTAGACCTCCTTGGCACAGGTTGAAACTTTCTTAATAAGGACCAAGAATCACAACAAACCAGACAAAGGCTGGATAAGTGGGATTGCATTAAACTGCAGAGCTTTTGTATGGCAAAGGACATAGCTAGTCAATTAATTAGGAAGCCTACAGAGTGGGAGAAGATCTTCACCAACCAAACAACGGACAAAGGCCTCATATCTAAAATATATCAACAACTCAAAAAATTGAATCACTCCAAAACTAATCTCCAAAGTAACAACCATCCCATTAAAAGATGGGCCAAAGACTTAAAGAGGGTCTTCTCTGAAGAAGAAACAAAAATGGCCTATAGACACATGAAGAAATGCTCAACATCTCTGGTCATGAAAGAAATGCAAATCAAAACATCCCTAAGATTCCACCTCACTCCAGTAAGAATGGCCAGGATCAGGAAAATGAATAACAACAGATGCTGGAGGGGATGTGGCCAGGAGGGATCACTACTACACTGTTGGTGGGAGTGCAAACTCGTTCAACCACTATGGAAAGCAGTATGGCAGTGCCTCAAAATGCTAAACATAGAACTCCCCTATGACCCAGCAATTCCACTACTTGGCATTTACCTAACCATCCAGAAACTAGGGCATACTAAATCCACTAGCACAACAATGTTCATTGCAGCATTATTCACCATAGCAAAGATATGGGACCAACCTAGATGTCCCTCAGTTGATGAGTGGATCAAAAAGTTGTGGTATTTGTACACAATGGAATTCTATGCTGCTGTCAGAAAAAATGACATCGACCCATTTGTTAGGAAATGGAAAGACTTAGAAAAAATCATATTAAGTGAAGTAAGCCAGACTCAAAGGAACTTAGGCTCAATGGTTTCCCTCATTTGTCATAATCAGTAGAAACCTTGGGCTCTCCTAGCAGAGATCTGCAATAGAGCAAAATCTTGGTACATAAGGCCATATAGTATGAAGCTAATTGAAAGGACCTCCAGGATATTGAAACAAAAGCCATATAATGAATGATTGTTGTCCTTAATGTACTATGTTATCTCTCATCTCCTTTGCTGTCCCTTGGTTATCTCATATTGTTACAGTATCTCACTTTGTTATCTGATACATTGAATTTATTTGTATTTGGTTATTTGAAATTTGATAGGGAAGGGGGGAAAACCAAGACGGGGGTGGGAGGGATGGGGCGGTGGGGGGAGGGTAATGGGTACCAAAACATATGAAAGGGTATCAATGTAAGTGAATTAATGCACCTTCTATCTGGCAAATATCATGCAACCCTTTTATTAATTACAATAAAAAATATATTTAAAAAAAGATTTCTGGTTTAGTCACCTGGAGTGATAATTAGTTTAAACCCTGGAGATAATAGAGTAGAACAATATATATATATTTTTTGTTGTTGTTGTTTTTTTATTTTTTTATTGTAATTAGTAAAAGGGTTACATGATATTTGCCAGATAGAAGGTGCATTAATTCACATACATTGATACCCTTTCACATGTCTTGGTACCCGTTTCCCTCCCTCCAACCCCCCCCGTCTTGGCTTTCCCCCCTTCCCTATCAAATTTCAAATAACCAAATACAAATAAATTCAATATATGAGATAACAAAGTGAGATACTCAAAAGCCATATAACGAATGATTGTTGAACAATATATTTTTAAAAATTTTTCTTTATTGTTATTGTAAAGATGATATACAGAAGTGTTACAGTTATATAAGTCCGGCAATGAGTACATTTCTTTTTGAACAATGTCACCCCTTCCTTGATCTCTCCCAGTTTTTCTCTTTCATTCACAGTTGTATAGTTCATTTTCAAATAATGTCTAGTATCACTGCTGCATTTGTTCACTCTTTGTTCCACTATTTCTGTGCCTCTCATTACCCTCCCAAAACAGATAAATTAACAAGTGAGACAAAAAGAAAAGAAACAAAAATAGCAACAAAGAAAAAAAAAGATCTTATTTCCAATTTTTGGAGTTCATTTTGATAAATACTATTTTATATGGTCATATGTACATAGCTGTTGTGCCTTTGTGTTCCTCCCCTAAGACTTTCTTTTGGCCTCACTCTGTGTGAATGCCTAGAGACACGTGTAATTTATTGTGTCCCAGTGTATTTTTTTCTTTTAATTTCTAAGGATGAACATATTGATGATTTTGCAACCAAGCTATAAGTATTTGCAAATCTTCATAATTTGGGGGGAGCTTAATGTTATGCATATTTTTGCCACAACAATATTGTCACAAGTGGTACAGTAAATCATGAAATCATGACAAGCCATATATAGGTGAAAAGTCCTTGTCTTTTTTCTTTTATTTTTTACCTAGTTTTATTAGTAAATATTAATACAAGTAATAGTATACAAATGATTTCACTGCAATATATCACAATATCCACAGTGCACTTTGAACAAATTTGCTGGTACCCTATCACAATGAGCCACAGACTGAACCTTTCTGCCTCATACCTTCTGTTCCATGTTCAAGGAGATTTCATTTTCTAGATTTCTTCTACTTAGTATACTATTCTCTTAGTATTCTATTCTGTCTTTTACCTATCAATAGAAAATATTAATAACCAGATATCTATTTATAGTTAGATGCTGTCAGTAAGCAGTACTCATTTGTATGTAATTTAACTTCTGATGGCTAAATTTCATGGTTGCTATTTGCTTTTTTCTCCTTCTTTTTTTTAATATATCATCCTCTTCTTGTTCAGTCTGGGATCTGGCATGTATAGAAAGTATTTTCTGAAGCCCTCTCTTTCCTTGGCTAATTGCTTTACTGTGTTTCCTCTCTGTAGCTGAAGATACAAACTCCAGCAGAAGTGACAAATGTTCCATTTATAACAGAGTTTAGCATCTCCTGTGAGATCCTTCATACTTGCTCATATAGTAGGTGGATGCAGAAATGTGAGAAATTGTAAGGTTTTAGGGTATGTACAGCTACCAGATGAAAT
Organism: Megascapheus bottae; assembly: GCF_031878675.1. Lineage (NCBI taxonomy): Eukaryota > Metazoa > Chordata > Mammalia > Rodentia > Geomyidae > Megascapheus > Megascapheus bottae. The sequence goes on along the minus strand of NC_143522.1, from coordinate 38,415,327 downwards.
ACTGTGTCCTGAATTGCTATAAATATTTCCTGTTCCATGTCTACTAGTTGTCTCTCCTGCCATCCCATAGTGTATCATCACATTGGTGAGAAACAATCTTTGTGGCCTTATATTACTAAGGTTTTATAATTGTTATTGATTTTAACCTGTTTTGCTAATGCCAAGTAATAAGAGCTACAGAAAAAGAAGGCAAGGAGGAAGGGAAAGATTTTTTTAAAAAGTATTAGAAAAGAATTTCTTACAGTTGAAAGGCACAAGTTTTTTCAAATTAAAATATTCTGCCAAGATCAAGAATAGAAATATGCAGGCAATGTTAGGAAATAATACCATGAAATGTTAACATAGGCAGAACCATGCCACTTTTTAATTTCATATATTGAAGGTTTAACTATTAGTATCTTACAAGTGACTTTGTGTTTCAGGAAAGGTGTAAGCTGGGATTGTAGCTTAGTTGTAAACAGCCTAACTAGTATAGGAAAGTTTGTAAGAATGAAAGAGGGAAAGAAAGTCTTTCCATTTCCTAATGGGGCAATGTCATTCTTTCTGACAGCAGCATAGAATTCCATTGTGTATAAATACCACATCTTGTTGATCCACTCATCAACTGAGGGACATCTGGGTTGGTTCCAAATCTTTGCTATGGTGAATAGTGCTGCAATGAACATTGTTGTGCTGGTGGATTTAATATGTCTTTGTTTCTGGATGATTGGGTAAATGCCAAGTGGTGGAATTGCTGGGTCATAGGGGAGCTCTATGTTTAGTCTTTTGAGGAACTGCCAAAATCATATTAAGTGAAGTAAGCCAGACTCAAAGGACCTTAGGCTCAATGGTTTCCCTCACTTGTCATAATCAGTAGAAACCTTGGGCTCTCCTAGCAGAGATTTGCAATAGAGCAAAACCTTGATACAAAAGGCCATATAGTAGGTCGCTAAATGAAAGGATCTCTAGGATATAGAAATATAAGCCATATAATGAATGATTGTTGTTCTTAAGGTACTATGTTATCTCTCATCTCTTTTGCTGTCCCTTGGTTATCTCATATTGTTACAGTATCTCACTTTGTTACCTGATATATTGGATATATTTGTATTTGATTATTTGAAATTGGATAGGGAATGGGGGAAAACAAGATGAAGGGTGGGGGTGGGGAGGAGGGAAATGGGGACCAAGACATGTGAAAGGGTATCAATGTA